>NC_063190.1:28821998-29121998 GCF_017589495.1 Alosa alosa | reverse complement strand
CATACAGTAGAATTTACACTTAACCCAACTTAAAGGCAGAATCCATAATTAAATTCAGTAGGAACGTTATTGATATTATTAACACATCATCCTACTTAACAAAATGTTTTGACTATCACTGAAGTCTACTTGTTCATTGTGACAAAATCATATTTATTGACCCCTTTTTCTTTATCTAACAGGTTCCTGAAGAGGTATGTCAGTGCCTTCTCTGCATTATCAGCTAATTTTCAGACATCTCACAGTATTGACTCATATGAACAGGACAATGTTGTTGTTTCACACACACTCTTTGACCCTCCTGTGTTTTCTCTCCGCTGGGTCGGTCAGTGTAAAGGTCAGGCGGGGATGCACCTGCGTCGGGACTTCTTCCTGAAGCAGGCGTCCAAAGCGCGCTCGGAGCTCTTCATCAACCTGCGCGAGGTCAGCTCCCGCTTCTGCCTCCCAGAGGGGGAGTACATCATCGTCCCGTCCACCTTCGAACCCCAGAAGGAGGGAGACTTTGTGCTGAGGGTGTTCTCGGAGAAACCGGCCGACTCCCAGTATGTGAGGGAACCTAAAGTGGTTTTACTGCTGGGGATCAAATGGGAAGGTTAAAAATGAAACATGAAACATTTTGCTCATACTGTGATAAAATACAGGTCCAGGTCACCCTTGTCGCCCTGGAGGGTGAACAAAAAGATAAGGACAACACTGGGTTTTGATGGCTAGGAAAAGGAAACTGATTGATGTTGTGTTTCTGTTTGACTAGAGAGCTAGACGATGAGCTGACAGCAGATCTGCCTGAGGAGGTGAGAGACAGAAAGACTGACCAACAGCTAACTTAACGTTACACACACACACACAATCACACACACACACACACACACACAACCCATTTCTACTTAATTCAGTTACCCCTGTCTAGTGCCTCTTCGACTGGCCATTTTTATCAAGACCATTTAAGACTACAATTCAACGTTCAGTGTTTCAACATGCTAAATTATTCATGCTGAAATTTTTCGAATTGAAAGTTAAGTTATGATACCCTGGCCAGAAGGTGTTGTAGCCCTTTTTATAATGTGTGTTCCTCACTGTAGGAGCGGCTTGATGAGAGTCAGATTGATGAAGGCTTCAAAAACCTCTTCAAACAGCTGGCTGGACAGGTAAGACCATGGAAGATGCCAGGGGCGAGGGAGTGAGTGGTGTCATTTTCTGATCCTGCTTATGCCTGTGTATCACGACTATGCTTTTGTCAACAGGAAATGGTGATCACTATATCGAAGTTGCAAATGATCTTGAACAGGGTTGTAAGCAAACGTAAGTGTTCTCCTCAGGAAGCACATTGCATCGTGTACACTACCCTTTGATTGTTTTGTTTTGTACCTAAAACCTTACTGAACATTTGAATTGTTAATATGCAGATAAAGACCTGAAAACAGATGGCTTTGGAAAGGAGGCGTGTCGATGTATGATAGCTCTAATGGACGTATGTGGTCTTCTCTTTCGTTTAAATTCATGCACATGCACCTCATACACTTGTGTTCATCTTTCATGGACTTGCTTACATCTGGATTTATGTCTTATTGTGTTCCTCTCTGACAGACTAATGGCAGTGGAAAGCTAGGCCTGGCAGACTTCCATGTGCTCTGGGAGAAAGTTAAGAAATACCTTGTGCGTAGGATCAACCCCCTAAAAAAGATAATAGTAATACAATTCCATATTTATCATTATTTTGAGTTTGTTTTATTCAACTGAATGGAACTTTCCATTTCTTCCACTACCCCCAAATCCTCAGACTATATTTAGGAAGTTTGACTTGGACAAGTCTGGCACCATGAGCTCCTATGAGATGCGTCTGGCACTGGAATCTGCAGGTACAGCATACCAATGAGGATACTGGGAGACAGTACTGTCAATGCTCATTAATGAGATCTACTCAACTGTTGTTTCTTCTCTCCCCTGACCAACAGGTTTCAAGTTGAATAACCACCTCTTCCAGCTGATCATTCTGCGCTACGCCAAGCCAGACCTTAATGTGGATTTTGATAACTTTGTCACTTGCCTGATTCGTTTGGAGTCTATGTTCAGTGAGTACTAGTCACCCATTGATCAACTGGACACATCTACAACACCTAGTGTTCTTTAGTTTTACATGTGTAACCTCACACCAGAACGCTTAAGTTATGGTCAACAAAGTTACTTTTAATTTCTCATTTGCTTTAACTGGAATCAAACCTTTTTGATTATGAAAACCTGGTACCCTTACACCTACTCACTGGTGAGGTATTAATCTGAAATCTGACAAACTGAAAATGAGGGGCAACCAAACCAAGCAATTATCAATTTACATGAAACCCAAATCATGACCGTATTAACACAAAATCAAATAAGCCCCTTTCTTAGTTCACCTTTAGGCTATAGTTCCGTATTCACTAGGTCTTAACAATTCCCTTCAACAGGCATTTAGATTTAGTAAACCCCCTTCAATTACACATCATAACATCAACAGCACATAACACATTGTAATACACTTGTAAGCACCACAACACGTGATTCAGTATCACAAAAGTCCCTCCCAATAAGTTCAATGCTTTGGCATGACTCAATTCCCGCTGTCAACGACTGTTGTCACTTATAGTTAAATGTTCGCTCAGTGTCAGACAGGATGGTCACTTAAAAGTGTTCCACAAGAAAAGTATTAGCCAGTTCACGGGGTGAACGTCTATTCGTGCCAGTAACTGGAGTGGAGAGTCTCATGTGGCAGGGAATACTCACAGACCACACCGTTGGGGCCGCGGGAGTGAGAGAGGGGAGGGGAGGGGAGAGAGTGAGCTTGACGAACAAGCGCTGGCTTCTCTTGCAAGCTGACGTGATGAAACGTCCCACGTTAATCTAGAAAGACGACGAAACTAACACTTTGTTCTCTAAACTAATTTAACTTCACAATAGGATAACTAGTGAGGCAATTCCACCTCACACTACGACGTCATACACTTTCCGAACGGCAACAACGCAAAGTTGATTGAAGTGTAGACTTGTTCTTCTCCGTGACACAACCGTTCCAGGTATCCTTCGTCCAAGAACCGAACACAATGACACTACTTTGAACTGAACTTAAAGATACTTTACTTAATACTTAACTTAATGCAACTCGATAGAGTACCTTCACTTTTGTCTAACGTGTGTAGTCCACTTGAGGCTGCCATCTTCTCTCTCACTCGTCAAGGCTCCTTCTCCAAGTCCCTCCTCTCCATACTCCCCATTGACGGCACAACAACCTTTACAGCCACTGATTGGTTTACTGTCAATCCACGTCCTAGGCTGCTATTGAATATAGTTCTTCACAGGGGAGGGTTGACACGTCAAGACAGCGGTGTACAGAATAATTATCCATAGTCTGAGGCACCCTTACACATGGAAGTAGGCAAGTCATTTTAAGGCCTGATAAGGAAATGCAAGAATGTTTGCTTTGTCACTCTTTGCCTCTCCAGAGACCTTCAAAACAATGGACACCGATGCTGATGGAGTGGTATCCTTCAACTTCTCCCAGGTTTGTTGTTGCGGGCCTTCTTTATGGCAGACTTCTTTTTACAATGCTCTCACCAAAGAATGTATTTGGAACGGGAGTGACTGAGGTGCAGTTTTGTTTTCCAAGGCTACAATTTGAACACTTCTGAACCATTTGTATTCATCTGGTGTCATATTATATATGGAATATTATATCAAGTCAAGTTTTTTTTCCCTGATTGAATTAATCTGCTGTCATATCAGAGGAAGTGGAATGATGTAATTGTCCTCAAGGCTTTTTAGACTTTCAGACTATCAGAGATTTACTTTCAAAGGCTTAATGAACAGCTTGTCTTTCCTGTCTCTTCTCTTCCAGTGGATCTCTCTCACCATGTTTGCCTAAAGGGACATGTGCTGCTCTCGGAACTGGCCAATGCTAAAGGAACATGTGCTGGTCTCGGAACTGGCCAATGCAAGCATCTACATTTCCACTGACCGTTACCTTTGAGCTGTCTGGGACAAATCAAAACAACGATAGTACTAATTTCTCAGTGACTGAAATCCTTTATTGCCAATTTTCTTTTTTCACGGATATAGACAGATTTAAAGAGGAATGTTACAAGTAAACAGTGCATGTACACAAGTATGTAGCTAAGCCAAAGAGCATGATTTTGGGGCATTAGCTGTGCAAAAGTGCATCATATGCAGCATTAACCTCAAAAAACACAAAAATATCCAATGTGTGTGTGTGGTTTTTGGCTTTAGCTTGATACCATCATGGTATTTGATATGCAAATCATGTTCAAATCACTGCAGTGTTCTGGAATGTACTCTGTGTCCCTCCCTGCTGGTGATGAGACAAACTGTTCAATAAAAAATAAATAAAGCTTCTCTCAAGATCTCAACTCACTGTAGAAAAAAACGTAATGAATAATACTTTAATTTAGACATCTTCAAGAATAAACTTTTAAAACTCCTTCGCAAATAGCATAATAAATAGAGTGTATTTGACATAGAAATATATAACTACTCTGGACATATACATTCAAGACACACGTTATTGTTTTCTTTTCAGTAACCAGCCATCTATAATCTATGGTTTAGCACCATCACAAACAACTTTGGATTCAATACAAACTACTGTGTCCCATATCTGAGGTAAAGCTCACTGTCTGTCTGCTCACGGGGCAAGCAGCCCATATCCACCTACACTACGGAAGCCTGTGAGGGCATGAAAGGGCAGCTCAAGCTGGGCACTCCATCCACAGGGATGGGGGTCGTCTGGTGACAGCCTTGCAGCTAAAGGCTAACGCGTCTCCAGGTTCGCTAACTGATCTCACCGTCTTGACCTGTGTGTTCGCTTCGCTTCAGATGAGAGGCAGACCCTCGCTGATGGGCATGTTGATGTGGGCCGTCAGTAAAGGGGCACTCTTCCCCTCTCTCAGAACAAACACCTGCAGTCGCACACAAGGGGAGACACGTCAGTGCCAGACACACAAGAGACGTACACTACTCCATAGACAGAGCATTCATAAGCGTTAGGTCAGTGTTAAGATATGTATTAAGGCACAAGTGTTAAGATATGTATAAATATGTAGATTAAATATGTGGCTTACTTTGATGATGTCCGAAATGCCTTTGTCAGTCAGGCACTCAACAAACGTGTCGATCGGATAGTTCAGCCCAGGGACCAGCAGTGGGATCTAAACAAACAAGAGGACACAGTGGCTGGACGCTACGACATGATTCACATTGCCATTGACCTGAAGTAGGATTGCTACTGTACACGGCCATTAGCCTGGCTCATTCCAAAGCAAACAGAGTGTCAGCTGTGTTGAGGCAGAGGAGGAGGTTTACCTTGAAGAAGGCCGTTTTCATGCTGTACAGGCGCTCGTCAAACAGGAAGCAGACGACCAGGTTCATGACGGGGCGGCTGGCAGCTGTGTTCTGGATGTTCAGCGTAAGCTTGAAGGACGGGCCCAAACCCTGAACCTGACCACACAGAGGAGAGACGGGCCATTTCCAAGGGCACTGCACATCAACACTGAGGTCCTCAGGTTTACTATGTGCTGTGTCTTATCACTCTGGTTAGAGCCAGGAATCTTGTTGATGTTCAGTTCATGGCGCTATTGGTTACTTCCCACAGTGCCCAAAGCTCTCACTGTCACATGCAAGTGCTCATACCACAACTATTATATGCCTAACTATTATAACATCAGGGTACTTTGAAACACCCTACTGATACTGAACAGTACTTAATAAGATGCCTTTGTGACCATTGCATTAAGCTTGTCAAGTGGGCACCTTCTTTTGTCAATGCCAATATTCAAGCCAATAATAGTACATGGCATGCCATAAGACTGGGATAATATGATCTGTAGAGTTGGCTGTGTGTCGTGCTGACGCTCACCACTGCGTTCATCTTGAGAGGCTCGGTGATGCTGGCTGACATGGGCGCAAGGCTGGACTCCAGAGCCTTCACGTAGGCCCGCGCTGCCGCCAGACGCAAGCGGCTCAGGTCCATCTGGAAGGCCCTGTGCATAGCTACACAACACAGGCACAACATTAAAAAGTAGAAGGTCAAACATATGGGCAACACTGCTTAGCAAATAACACCATAAAGAGAGCGGATTTGACATAGAACATACAACACAAGACAAGTCATGCTCAAAAGGGTACAATAAAATATAAACTATGGGGAAAGGGCGTCTTTATGGGTCTCTTCCTTTCAATAACACCACCAAAGAAAGACAAAGTGTCCTTTGTAATGTATGGAGTTCTTCCCTACCAAACGTGTTATAGCCACACAGTGAGCTTCAAATAATCATGCTGTGAAATGCAACTAATTAACTTTTACTTTCAATAATGCTTGTTCAGTGAACAAAAGTATTATACACATTACTCAATGACAAACAATAGTACTTGGTAAGACTAACAAATACATAGTAAGAAACCCACAATTTGTCAGATAAAAGTCTACACATACGCAAAGAATTGATGGATAGCACACAACATAACCTATAGATGGGGCTGTAATGCAAAAAAAAAACATACTTGGTGCATGGTGTAAGGTTTTGCATGAATTTTCCCCCTGAACCGGAAAATGTCAGACCTCATATACCTCATCTACCAAAAAAGTGAGAGTGAAGGTGGAAACCCCAGCACTGCTATTCAGTACTGGCCCATCTTTCTATCAGCCCTACACTGCAAGAAAACGACAGATGATCTCAATCTTATTTCCTGTTCACTATAAACTTCACTTTCCTACATGTCTGCATTTAGCAGACGCTGCTATCCAAAGCGACTTACATATGTCAATTTATATTGCAAGGCCCACTGTCCCCGGAGCAACTTGGGGTTGCTCAAGGTCACAACGGTGGAAGCTGGACATTGAACCCACAACTTTTCAGGCTACTAGTCCAGCTTAAGGAGCTTGCACACTGCTCCAACAAACGGCAACAAACTCCAACAAACACCAACAGTTGGGTCAGTGTGGGCCGGCCGTCTGTGTTTGTTGGCGTTTGTTGGATGGAGTCGTTAAGAGTTTGACATGACAGTTGGTTTCATGAACATTCTAAAGACTACCAACTGACAATTTCCAACAGCTGCCAACTTTAGAATGTTGGAGTTTGTTGGTATTTGTTTGAGCAGTGTGCAAGCTCCTTTAGTATTACCTTCAGACGTACGGTGCATTGCTGGGAAGTGCTTTGACTGGACATACCCACAGCATTCTCCCTCTCCCTCATGGTCTGGTCCACATACAACTTGGTCTTCTTGGGGACGTTGAGGCGGATGCTCTGGGCCAGAGGGGGCCCTGGGGCAGAGTCCCTGTCCTCAAACACCGCTGTCCTCTTCAGGATCTTCACAATCAAACCTCCACCTAAAGGGCACATGCATGCGTGCACATGCACACATACACACACGCACGCACGCACACACATACACACACACACACACGCAGGCACACACACACGCATGCACGCACATACACACACACATGAACGCATGCACGCACATACACACACGCACGCACACACACACGCATGCACGCACATACACACACACACACACACACATACACGCACACACACACACACACACACACACACGCACACACGCACACACGCACAGCAGTTAAATGGGTCTCTGCTTTTAAATTCTAGAAGTTCAATGTTAATGTATGTTTATGCAATGTTAATGGATTCTTTCCTACCTTTAGTAGTCATGATTAAGGTACCATCCTCTCGTCCATAACGACCGAAGCAAATGCTGGTAACCACGTCCTGAAATTGCAAAAGGGCAAAGTTTGTTTTATGTTGTAGGATGAGCCGGGGTAACTCATATAGTAAAGCATTGCTATTTTAACTAGTTATATGCATATGCACATTATCAAACAGAAGGCTGTGCAAGCAGTGTAGGTGGAGGTTAAAGTAGAATGGTGGAAAGTGTCATAACCACACCAACTGAAACTGCCACTCTGTCTCTTGCACCTACCAAGGTACCATGATTGATGTTACTTACTGTAGGTGTCATGATTGATGACCGGCTAACCTTCTTTGACCATGTTGCCTCTGTGGCCCAGTCGTGCCACTTCACACTATTTAATATAAGGACAGTCAGACCGTACCTATCCCAACACGCCACTCACCTCCTAGTACAGACCATGGTTACCTCACGCCTTGACTACTGCAACGCACTCCTCACAGGCCTAAAACCGATACAGATGGTACAGAAAAACCGATACAGATGGTCCAGAATGCTGCGGCCCGTCTGGTCTTCAGTCAACCAAAGAGGGCACGTTACCCCGCTGTTCATTGAGCTCCACTGGCTTCCCTTAGCTGCCCGCGTCAAATTCAAGTCACTGATGCTTACATACAAAGTGATTGCTGGGTCACTTACCCACTTACTTAAGTGCTCTCATAAAGACTTATGTTAACCCTCGGCAACTGCACTCCTTCAGGGAACGTCGTCTGGCACTGACGTCCCCACACCCACAGCAATCCAGATGTTTTTTATCTGTGGACCCGCAATAGTTGAACGATCTGCCAAGTGTCCCTCTCTATCTTCAAAAAAAGTCTTGAAGACACAACTCTTCCAAGAATATCTCCTCTCCTAGCGCTTCTGACACCTCACACACCTAATATGCACTTATAGTGCCTTAATGCGTCTGGAAGGTGGGAAGGTTCCCACTTCTAAACTCCCAACTTCCAAAGTGAGAGCGTTCACTATGTTGAGTGACATCAAAACATTCTCCTGGGAGCTCTCCCAAAGCCCCCACTTCAAACTGGGAAGTTCCCTCATTTTACACACCGTCCCAATTTTTTCTGATTTGGGGTTGTACAAGTATTGCCAGATGCAGTTAGCCTGGAAAATCCAGACCCTGGTAATCTAGAAAGATTAAGGGTCTGGCCACGAATAATGAAAATGGCCCAACTCAAGGGGCGGCACCAAGCATGCATTTGAAAAAACTCACTGCACACAATTTGATAACACTACGACCAATGTTTACTGACTGATTCCGGACTTTGACGCAATTGGATAACACTACGACCAATGTTTACTGACTGGTTCGTTGCAGCGCTGTCGTCATCTGTTTAGCTCGCCTCATGGCCTGCCTATATCAGATACACCGATGTGATTGGTTCCTCGCGATGCAAGGGGTAAAAGTAACATGCATCATTTTTCATTACCAGAGTATCTCGTCGAGACAATTCAAATTGTGTTCTTGCGAGAACTCTGGATTTCCAGGGTAAGATGCAGTGGTAATTCCTAGCTATAGTATCCTCTGTACCAGTGTTTCCCAAACTTTTTTTCTGGGGACCCACTTTTTAAAAATGACAGACCATCGCGACCCATTTCACTTCAGATCTAACATGCAACCTGCATGGAACTATATTGTTTTAGGCCACAGGTTCTCAAACTTTTCTTGGGGGTATTCTTGCATGCTACGCAGTCGTCACTCTTCAGCATAGTAAGCTGTTCCTGTATTTCTAAAGAGTGATGTTGTAGGCTACGTTGCGTTGCAGACAAATGGATCCATAACACCGTCAATTCCTATGTAAACATAGCAAGTAACTCAAGTCGTTATATTGTAGCCTATTTGTGGAGGTTTCTTTATTTGGAAAGTTGAATCCGCATTTTCCTCTGGAGTTAAACGTTTGTTTGTAGGCCGTATACCAAGGCCGTGTATTAATGTTGTGACAAGCTATGTTGTAAGAATGTGAAATTAATAAATATCAGAACAAGAGGCTTTTGCGCAATAGTCAAAAGATAATGCGCCTTTACTGTAGCCTATAGAGTTTGCAAGGTGGAAAACGAGAGGAAATAATAGCGTTTAAAATGTCCATTTAAATTGTAGCCTAATATAATGCACTGTTGAGCGTTTTAAATCCGAAAGGAATGTGAGGAGGTTACTATTAACTAGTGCATCTACAATTGAAACTATCTACAGCCTATGACGCAAATTGAATAGCCATGTCTTCCGGTATACGGATGTCTGCTTTAGTTGACTAGATTTTAATCGGTCAAGTTGAAGAGCTGGTGTCCGTTAATGTTCGTGCAAATAGGCTGATTCATGTCCCTTCCATTTTACAACTGCGAGGTCCATGGCAGGCGCCCCACAGAAATGTTTCATTTTGCGAGTGAGATGTCCAGGCTGTCCCTTGTGCAACGTGTTCGCCCCCCAGTTTCAGAGCTATTTTAAATGCAAAATTGCACAGAGGGCCGTGACTGTGGTAAACAAACTATATCCTAATAGAAAACTGATAGCTTTCCTGGCTAAATGGTATAAGTTAGGCCTATTAGACAACATAAATTGTGCTGACGAACCCAAATAAAATCTCCTGCGACCCACCCATGGGTCGCGACCCAGTCTCTGGGAAACACTGCTCTGTACTGTAGCTTAAATGTTATTCTAATGCTGCAACTGTAGTTCTGTAGCTTAAATGTTATCTATTGCTGTAAGTCACTTTGGATAAACTCGTCTGCCAAATGAATTAATGTAAATGTAAATGGTCGGAAAACGTGTTTTGGCACTGACATGAACTAGCCACTGTGACCTCTGTGCAGCATTGTCTATGGTGAAGGGTGAAGGGTCACCTACCGGAGTCTTGATGGTGCTCACAAGATTTTTGTCCCGATACACATGCACCTCGCAGCTGGCCAAGGCCACCAGCACAGCCTGAAAACCCCGCGTGGGCAGGTCCATCACCCCCATGGTGGTCACTGGGGCAGGCAGGTAGACGGTCCATAACTTCTTCCCCTTTAAGAGGAGGAAAAGCCAACCAAAAATCACATTTATTTCCTGAAACGCTCTTTAGGAAATATTATTTAGAGTACTGAAAAGTAAAATGTCTTTGAAATTCATGGCATTTGTGTGTGTGTGGGCGCATGTGTATGTATGTGTGTGTATGTGTTTATATGTGTGTATGTGTGTGTGTGTGTGTGTGTATATGTGTGTGTATGTGTGTACAGTATGTGTGTGTGTGTTTGTGTGTGTGTGTGTGTGTGTGTGTACCTTCTGTGTGTAACCTTGCAAGGTCTCCTGAGCACATCCCACCACCACGTTCTTCCCCATCCTCACCAAGCCCACGGGGTGAGCGGACAGCTCGATGCAGTACTTAGGCTGCGGAGAATCCCTGTAAGGAAGCACAGACGTACAATGAGCCAGTGATGCCAAACTGCAAGTCAACTTCACAGAGTCACAGAGTTTGGTCATTGTTTAGGTTTTACCATTTTTTTTCTCTCAATGTGCTTATATGGACTCAGAAGGGCTTTGCTGGAACTAGCTGAAGAAAGAAGTTTAAGATCTGAAATATCTTATCTTTCAAGAAAGCCACGAATTTCTAAATCTTCTGCACATAATATGTCTATATATGGTATGCTGAGAAAGAAAGACAGTGTATGCTAAGTTTAGGGTTTCTTAAGAAACCTAATCGGGAGGATATGGTCTGTTTCACTACCCACCTACGCAGAATATATATATTTCCGTTGCGACACGCCACCGTGATACGGAACTCAACATCAAACTGACCAGTCACGTCCATCATAGTAGGCACACTTGGCAAGGACATCTGTCAAGATGCAAAGGCAAATATAGAACAGAGAAGGAAATGACTAAAAAAACACCAGCTAGAGATAAAACATTAACACTACATCGCCTAGACAACCTGTTTGTGTGTATGTGTGTGTGTGTGTGTGTGTGTGTGTGTGTGTGTGTGTGTGTGTGTGTGTGTGTGTGGCGTGGGGGTGCTTATCTCTGTGTTGGGGTGATTGTGTGATCTCTCACTCACCTTGGAGAGGATGGTAAAGGCCTCTGGGTCCAGAATAAAGACATCCTTATTCTCTGTACCAATGACCAGACAGCTGACCGCGTCCTCATCAGCCATATTCTTCTTCAGTGTGCCTATGCATGTGATGACCGTCTGGCAACGCACACACACACACACACACACACACACACAGGTTAATAGATGTCCAATTTGCCAATTTCACAGGAGGTCGTCACAGTGTAATTGAACTTCTGCTGGAATATCAAAGCTATCACTACTTGATAGCTGTCTTCTGTCAACAAACAGATTAATTAGAAATGTAGCGCTTTTTTCAAAATGTCTTTGTCAAGTTTGCCGAGGTTTAGGTTAGAAGATTTAACCTGAGTGAGGCCAGATGCCTGGACACTGTAAAAGAGGCTTATTGTATTTTGAATTCTGGATTTCACTGCTTCTCATCACCTGTCTCCGTATGGGCTGCTCTTTGTGCAAGTTGACGAAAGCCTCCATGTCCTGTGGCTCCAGCATAAGAAACCTGTCAAAAACATTCAAACCACCAACGCTCACCATAAGCCAACAGAAAATCACTAGGCACTGTGACACCACGTGCAACAGGTCAAAAGAAAATCACACTGACACAACAAACAAACAAAGTGATGTCACATAGTGTACAATATTCCAATCAGCATGAGTGTAAATGCTATAAATGGTATTTATTTATAAGGGTATTTATTACCTTAACGACCTGACGGAGAGGGGAACTTCAGCTTTGTCCCTAAAATACAGACATCAACGCATTATAGCAGATATGCATATTCAATATTGCTACAGTCAGTTAATAGGCACATATGCCAATACAAAAGATACATTTAAAGCGTTTCCATTGCTTTTTAGTGGGAAATAGTGTTGCACGGTGCACCGATACTATAAAAGTATCGCAATACCCTGAAATTAAAAATGTCACAATACCTAATTTTATTAATGTCAATACTAGTGACCAACCCCCCTAGCATGCACGTCTTTTCTACTCACACACTCACACATATAGCTGTCGTGCCATAAACAGCGAGACATGGCTGCTAGTTTAAGTGATACTGTGACCACATAGCAACACATAATAATAGTCTAATATCAAGTTGATTTGCTCACTTACATCTCTCAAGTTTGTGTTGCTAACCTACCTAGGCTATGGGATTTAGGTCATTTAGGCCTATTGCAGAGCTGTCAACTTTTCAAAAAAACATGGAGTGAGATTTGGTGGGGCCAACCAAAATTTTGCAGCGTATAACAGCTGTTTTGTTTGGTTCATTGGTGTATTTGATATAGGCCGGAAGTCCGGAATCAGTCAGTAAACATTGGTCGTATTGTGTTATCCATTTGCATGCAGTGAGATTTTCAAATGCACGCTTGGTGCCGCCCCTTGAGTTGGGCCATTACATTATTTGTGGCCAGACCCTTAATCATTCTAGATTACCAGGGTCTGGAATCTCCAGGCTAATCCTTGCATGCTCCCCTGGAAGAAATGTTGTATATTTTAACGTTTAAATGCATCAATCTTGTGCAGTTTGTAACACAAATCAGAGGTTAGACTTGCTTATTTTTATCTAGGGATTGAAATATTTGTGCTGTAGCCTAAGCTTTCGTTATGTTGATACTGCAATAAGTTCCCAACCACAAATCATATTTGCTGAGTTTCACTTCAGATATGGTCAAAGTGTACATTTCAGCACTCCATGAAATTATGCAGAAGTAGTCAGTGGTGTTGTTCAGTTAGTTAATCTAAGATAAGATAGTTATCTTGGTCATTGTAATGGCCATCTATATATGCTATATACTGTCTCTTCCTTTCCTTTTTCAGGACAGTTTGGGCTACCAATATCTGGGAAAGTAGGCCTATGATGTAATAATATTTACACGTCAGGTTTTATATCAAGAAAAAAAATATATTTTTGCATTAATGTCACCAGGAAGCATGCTAGTATATATATAGAAATATATATTCACATCTGTGTAAGTGGAATTGTCTGAAATCTGGCTATATAAGAACCATGATGGTGGGATAATCTATGACTAAGACATTTACAAAAATGTATGTACTGACACAAATAGTTTACATTAGAATACATCAGAATTTTGGCTCAAAGTTGGAGTTGGAGTTGGAAATGTGTTGCAGTTTCAAAACGGGATTACTTGGGAACCACTTATTGAACAGAGTCATGCTTTATATCCTCATATTCGGTAAGGTCTGCTGTTTATCGTGATATAGGGTTTGCCTTGTGTTGAACCTGGACTTGAGATTTTACTGTATCAAAACGATAATTTTGGTATTGTGACAACACTAGTGGGAAACAATTATGTTACAGCAGAGCATTATAAAAACAGGTTTAAATCTTTTTGTTAAACCCACCTTATTCCCTCCAACATTTCCTTTAGGGTCATAGTGTCAATCATGTCCTTAGGAAAATAAATAAAATCAACAATGAATCCAATTTGACAAAAAATGAACAACATGGAACATGTAGGTTGGATGAAACTGAAGAGTACTAGCAGGACTAGCGTTAATGGACTGATGTAACAGCAGCCCTACCTTTAGTCCAAACAAAAGAATATAACATTAAAAAGCTTTTGAACCAGATCTACAATCTAGATCTGGAGTGATGATTCTTTCAGTTATAACCAACATTCATAACACATTTATAGTCTACCTTAACCAGAATGCTGCCATATTAAAACCATGTTACCACTTTCCAAAAACAGCAGATACAAACCTTCAAGCTCTTGGATCCTGTGATCTGGCAAATCATAAGCATTACGATATATATATAGATATATATATAGTCCACAGGAAGGACAGGGACAGGGAGACATTATAACCTAAACTAGCTTAAACTTCGATGTTAAACTATACATACTGTATATAGCAATTATATTTATAATCAATCTCATTGAATATACTGCAGGTTCTGTCTAATATAAGAAAGAAAATATTTTATATTTTCCATTTGTGCCGTCACAATTTAAAAATGATGAAAAAATTAGGCCATTCCAGGCTATGATGGAGCCCAACTGACCTCCCTGGCTTGACTCCACACATCCTGTTCAAGGCCATTGATCTCCAGTGAGGGCAGGGTGAACTTGAAGTACGGGCGGAGATTCTTGTACACGTAGATGTAAGGGCCCGATGCCACTGCTACGGCCGGTGTGCGGGGCTCGTGCTGGTCCATGAGGAAGGCCACCAGGCCGGTGGGCAGGTCGAGCAGGGTGTTCTCACTCAGTAACCCCGTGCCACGGAATACCTTCAGCTTCATGTTATTCGCACCTGTGCCCAGATCACCAACCACCAGCTGCACAGCAAAAAGAAGACAGATAACCAACACAGAGAGGGCCCCATAACATAAACCATGAGATTCATATGTCATTCAACACTCATCAGTCTTCAACACTCCTTACTCTGATACATCACATATAGCTCAAGACTAGAGATACTGAGTGACGACTTTAGATATGCAACATTTAATCATGGTTTGGTTCTGACAGGTTTAACGGCCAACTTATGCCCAACAGAACCACCTCTTATGGCCGTTACAGAATCTACCTCTGTAACTGCCAACTTATGGCCGTTACAGAATCCACCTCTGCTTTACATCTGTTGAACCTGTTGATGCACCTAAGTCATACCTTGCTCTCGCCATCTCCATGCAAGTCAGCTAGAGCTGTAAAAAATAAATAACAATCAATATAACTGCACTGAAGAGCAAAATCATGATGCCAACACTTGTGTGCATAAGAAAAGCTTACCCATACAAGACGAAAAGGTGTAGAGATTCGCCACAGGATCATAATATGCATCAAGCCACTTAGAACTGGCCATGGAACTGTGAACCGAGAGTTACAATTAACTGGCTTGCCTACAACCTCTCACTATTAACCCTTAAAGGTGTAGGTTTTTGAACATTCTAAGTTCCGCAACAATTGAAGGTTCTAAAATTCTATGTTGAATTCGATGAACCCAGATATTCTTTAGAACGTTAATTTCCCAACATTCCTTTAATTAACATTGACTATAACTGTATTCGCATTAACATTCAAAAACAAAACAGCTAGTGGTATTTACGTTACAATTCTAAAACGTGTGGAGTTTGTCTAATGTTAACGTAACGTTACAATCTAACAAATCAATGTGTCTAACAGTTACAACATAACAGAGGATAGGATTGGAGGGGCAACGACAAAGTAACTAGAAATTCCTGGCAATGTAAAGGTATTTCATTCTAACAAAACAACGTTTCTCAAATTCACCCTTAATGTAATAGATAACGTTTAAGTAATTGTCTATCTACGTGACAATCTAGGTGAGGGATAAACGGCCAGTCAGTCAAGCATAATGTTAAGTTAATGTGTGCTAGGACATGCTAGCACTAACGTTAACGTGACAGAATTGCTTCGGCATTTCCATTTATGGAATACAATAACCTTTTGGAGTTATGCTTCCTTACCAGTTAGCTAGAATCTATTCTCCCATATAAACTGATTTACTTAATGTTCTCTTAATCTTTCTCCACAACTTACTTCTCTTGCTCAATCTGAGCAGCAGACATGGTGATTAGCTTGTTTTCCCAAATCCCCCTGTTATGATACCAGCCTTTCTTCAAAATGCAATTCCCTAGCGAGTCAGCACTCGATGCAGAACCATCCACATGCATGTATGACACTGGCCTGGAACAGTGATCGGGTATCAGACAATAGAGCTCAACCGAGAGAGCTAGTTAAATACCTAGAAGCTAACTTAACTGGCTGAACAGCGTTTTAATCCTTCAGTTTTCCTGTCACTATGGTAGCGAAGCAAGTGGCGGTGACGCATCTGAGTTACACTAAAAGATTCCCCCCTAGAATTACACCTTCTTGGTTTATAGTTCCTATGTTGAAGGCTGTCTTGTAGGCTGGGTGAACCCAGCGGCGAATTTCTTTTTCGCCCTGCAGCTTGGTCTGGTGAAAACCTTGATCTTCTCACCACATAAACCAAGATATGGGCATGAACCGGTTTAAGTTGGTTTGCTATACACATGATTTTTGAAGGCCATGTGAGAATGAGAATATGAGAATGCCAGTGAGAATGGACCCCTTTCTACATAGCTGATCCAATAAACATTGTATGTAGGCCTACGTGTTAAAAGAATCACATCAATATATCAGACATTAAACATTAGAGATACAGACATTTTAGAGGACCATGTTTGGAAGCAGCCCTAACAAGCCTCTGCAAAAGGAAGTAGGCCTATGCTACTTTCAGGAGGATAGTCTAGCCTATAGTTCAGAATTGACCAAATGACAACCCCTTACACAAATCCTCCACTCCCCAGCTCATCCAACCCGTTTAAAAACAAAGCATTTTCTGGCTAAATGACCCAGATGGTAACCCAACTTGGGCAGCAATCCGAGGCAGACCAATGAATGAACACTATGAGAATATAGCAAAGGAATACATTTCTCATAAATGGTGGTATTTTGGATTATTTTGGGTATCAGGAAATACCATTGAGTGGCTCTTGGCTCTATTTAAACTGAACATATGAGAGAACATATTTCTGCTAAAAAGTATGGAGCACCACCAGAACCCCACATGCACAAATGAAAATGCCCTGTCTTCTCTGTGTTCTTTATGTCTGCATGTTTAACACATGCACTCATTGTTTATATGGACCTGACCACACAGACAGGAAAACAGTACAGGAAATCAGTAACATCTGACAAGGAAACCATAGTTTCACACCTATTTGCAGGGGCGTCAGACTGGGGGTAAAACCACTTCTGATTATAGGGGCCCAAGGGTAGAGAGGGCCCTTGAAAAGTCTGGAATATATTTTATTTTACCTGGGTTGAGGAACATGGGGGCCCATCTTGTGCTACGCCCCTGCCTATTTGTACTTACAGACACTCAACATGAGGCTCAAAAACCTCAGATACCGCTAGCTACTGAAAGTGGTTACCTTAACCTCACGCATGGGGTAGCAAACCTGCAACAGGCTAACAGGTGTGGCTGTCAAATTCTTGCATCACATATCTGAAATGGAATGGATAATGGTGCAGTGAGCGATGTCTTTTTAAGCATTCATAGTTCACAGTTACAGCACTTACAACATATGTTGTGTTCACTTACAAAGTAAATGTTTTGGAGGGAGGAGTTGTGAGAATTCAGCTTTATTTCACAGCACCAGGGAAATCTCAAGAGCAAGTCAAAATTGCTGTAAGCAGGATACTCATCTTTTATAGAAACTCATTTGCCTACACTCATGTTCACTTAAAAAAACAAGCAAGACTTATCATACAACTACTTATTTTCCAGCCACAGAAAGTTCATCCTCTCTTTGGTGCTAAAAAAAAGTCAGCCACAATTGAAACACATCCTGTCGACAGACAAGTACAGTGCACAGCAGAGGTTAAAGGAGCACACATGAGTCCATAAATAATCTTGTAAACTGGCATTGAAAATATAAGAAATTATCCTCTCTAGTCTCTGAAATGAATGTACAAATGTGCAAAACTGAATTTGACTAAAAGAGCAATGAATTTGAGTCTGAGAAATTTTAGTTATTTTGAAATGTTTTCAGTTGCAAAAATATAGATGTGGTGTAGATGCGGTGGAGATGCTCAAAGATACGTATTCTGGTCAACACAGCGTCATAGGGCTCCACTGGGGGCTGTGTAAACCCACACAGGAACCACTATAGGGTTCGGCATAGACTTATTCACTGGGAAACACACCTCACATTCAAACAGACGGAACCATTATTTACATACCTCCAAATAGCTCTACATTCACTACTTCAGTTTTATGGTGAAAAAGAGTAATTGCTTCTATATTTGCCATCAGCAATTGGCACAGTCATCAACAATCATAAAAAGCATGGTCAAAATAAGGACAGAATAACAACATTCATTTTAACCATTTATTAATAAATATTACTTTGTACTGTGTTTATGTCTATTTTCATTTGTTGTTATCTTTGTAAACACAGTTTTCTTGCTGTCACGAGTAATTCAGAATATGACTCATATGTCACAATATGTTGCTCTTGATAGCCTAACAATAGTACCACGATACAGTGATTCTGCGATACATTGCAATGCGTTGACAGAAAATGATCTATGATAGATCACCATGTGTAACCAAAGACGGAAAATCCAAAAAAAGGGTGATAAACAGGAATTGTGTATTTAAAATACAAAATACAACAAAGTGCATAGAGTCGTTCATGTCTGCCATTTTCTCTCACGTCACAGTGAGAAGTCATGAAGTAGTAACAATGATAATGATGGCGGTGGAATCTGTTATAACATAATGCTTGATATATCGATATCCCTTACTATGCACAAACAGTGCATTTTATAAGTCTATGTTTATAAAAACAGAGGTCCACCATAAGTTGTGCCAGGAAATATATTGTGCCATACGTACACAGTACTTCCCTGTATGATAGACCTATTGCCTTTCTATCACATTGCCTTATCATGTGTTTTTAGGTGCCTGCTCCAAAACCACAGGTGTCTCTGCCTGCTCCAGGGCCACAGGTGTCTCTGCCTGCTCCAGGGCCACAGGTGTCTCTGCCTGCTCCAGGGCTCGAAGTGTCTGTACCTGCTCCTGGACTTCCCCAATGGTTGAGTACCCAGCTTCTGTCTTCACCTTCTTTGCGTGGCCTGTGGGAAATCTTCCTGGTATGAAGTCTGTGTATACATAAGGCAGCTGGACTACCTCTGGTGGGTTTGGCTGTGGATTATACATTTACATGTCTTGGTAATGATAAATAATAACAACTTGTGTAGAATCAGGTCTATAATTATTCATGCCTGCTAAAGTATAATATTATAATTTTCAAAACATTGTTATATTATCACCATACCATTATTACACAATTTTTAAAACTATTTACCTGCACATTGCTGGGTTCATCATATATACGATCCTCTGTTGCATAAGAACAAGTGATTTTAGGATATTATGAAGACACATTGGCTTTATTCCTCAATAGCAAATGATCCATCATAATGTCTTCATAATATCAAATGAATTGTTATTACGAAGATACATTCACAGCATTCTTCTTTTCAGGTATTATGATTAATGGTTTTATGGTAGTCCTACCTTCCATTCCTGTGTTTGGTCCTCTGTTTCCTAGAAAATCATTTAAAATGATAAGATCATGAGTTTGTGGTAACATACATTTTGACAACAACTTACAGGTTTTCATCATTACCTCTGTCTTCTGGAGTCCATGATTCATTGCTGAAGATACTTGGATATATTGAGTAAAAGACATTTCAGTACTGGAGCTAAAATGGACTGTCCATTGTTATTAACTATGGAAATACCAGGAGATCTGCAGTAGGCAACCTTCTCAGTACACTCATTTCAGTCTTTTCCTGTTAGCCGTGAGCATGGGTGTGTGACTGCTAAACCCCTCTACTGTACTATCTCCAATGTGCATAGTTTCCTGTGCTGTGCAATGCTAGAAACACTGCATCCAGCACATTTCCTATAGTTCCTGGGCTGATGTACATAGCAGATTTTATGGTGTTTTAAGCCCCCAACGTCGTCTTCAGTGCTGCATGAACAGTGATGGGCAAGATACTTAAAAAATGTAGTGAGCTAAGCTACCTGTTACTCTATACTAAATCAAGCTTAACTACACAAAAGCTTCCTCAAGACAAAATGTAGCTATAAGTTACATACATTTCGCAAAAGTAGTTTACTACATCAGAAGCTACTTTGTAATTTACAAAAAAAATAACATAAACCAATGAAGTGAACCAGCTTTCTGCAAAGTCAGTGCTATTTAAATAAGCTATAGCCAACTTAACTTAGTCATAACAGATACAGTAACTTGATCTACACATGTACAGTAACCTTGATTTACACCTGTAGGTTATAATATGTTCAGTTCAAAAACTATAACTAAAATAAAATCAATTTGAGAGAAAAAAAAAGTCTCCACGCAATAGCAAAAGGCAGGTAGGGCCTACTGAGAGAGTGTCCATATGTGGCCCAATTTAAATTTGGGCATTTCTTAAGTTTGCAGGATAAACGGCAAGCTAACTTTTTGCTCTAACTCAAGCTCTTAACTCAGACTCTTAACTATTCGAAGTACAGTAACAAAGGCATACACAATATAACAATGTGCGTGTGTGCATATTTGCATCTTCATTGTTGGGTGGATTTCCATGTGTAAAAGCTTCACCTCTTGATTATCCTAGTTTCATTTCACTTGGCTGAAATGTTGGTGTTACATTTAAAAGTACAATTACCCAGTCAGTATATCTTTACCATGTGCAAGTTAAAACTAATACAAACAATTTTGACAGTCTATTTTATAGACATTGTTCAATAAAACCACACAGTAGACTACCATCAACATCTTTGCAAGCACAATTTCATTGCTTCATCTCTGGCATGGAAAATTAGTTTGTCTTTCAAGTTTATGATTTATGTATGTGACCAGAAGGAAGCTCTACTGTGAGCTCCACAAATGCTCTGGAAAATAGCTTCTGTAAAAGCTACTGTACTACATGGTCAAAAATACAGCTAAGCTATTGAAAAGCTATCTACTCCAGAAAATAGCTTCACTACCACCAAGCTACTGAGAAATGTAAGCTAGTAGCTTAGCTACAAGTAGTGAAGCTACTGCCATGACTGTGCATGAAAGGCACTAGGGTTATAGGTAAGGGTTAGGGTTAGGTGCCTTGAAGTCGACAGTCGCAGCGCTCCCTTGAAGTCGACAGTGGGGGCTTAAAACGCCATCAAGCCACAAAGCAATAACAAGAACTGCTGAAATTCAGTGCACTCTTGTAGATTAACTGTAATACATTACCTGCATGATACTTCTTGATGCAGACAGCAATGACGCAAAAACAAAGCGCACAAATCACAGCAGACACAATCTTAATTTCATGTCTCCCGTCCAGGCCTCTACATATCGCATATTCACCTGTTTGGATAGTCATAAGGATTCAATAACTGTAACCTTCTCATATTCACATATAGCACTAGTAGATGTATTATTTTTTGAAAACATCATAAGCCCTCTTGAAACAAGAAGGATTTTTGCTATTGAGGAATAAAGCCAGAAGACTGTATGTCTTACCATTAACATTGACATGAGCCTCTGTACTTCCCCCTTCATTCGCTGCCACACAAGTGTATTTCCCACAGACTTTCTGGGTTGCTTCATGAACCATCAGTGTCTGGTTCATGTTCTGCAGGGCCTGTCCATCTTTCAGCCAGCTGTATGACACGCTCCCTCCACTGGCCTCACACATGATCATTAGAGTCGACTGAGTTGAGATGATGCTTACATTTGAGATACGTGGAGGATCTAGAATAGTGAACACCATCATTTAATAATATATTTTAAGTATGTTGTAAAATGTAACGTATGTATATTACACAGCTACCACAATGGCTGCATAATTTACTTAATGGCTTACTTAATGGTTATTAAAAAGAATAATTGATGGAAGTCAGAATAAGTAGAGAGAATGAAAGTGTCAGTTGCTTGAAAGAATTTAGTTTTACATTTTCAACAAAATGAAGAAAAAATGTGTGCAAATGTCACTTCAAAGCTGAGGGTGACATCTCAAGTGCACTTACATATGATCTTCAGTGTAATGAATATATTCTTCTTTATTGTACCATTTTGTAACATTATCTTTTCCACATACTTTCCTTCATCTTGAAGGGTCACAGAGTTTAAGACAAGACTGTTGTTTTGACAGTGGAATTGTGCTTTCTTACAGCAGTCCCCCAAACATGTGATGTTCGGTGCCTCAAAGCGTAGGCATAATGTAGAATTTGGTGTATGCTTGTACCATTCCACAGTAAAATTGCATACAGTTGGCTCCTGTTGAGTATTAAATTCTATTGATCCATTTAACTTTGCGTTAACTGTGTCCCCAGGTATCTCAATACCTAAAGGGAAAGAATAACATTTTTAAAGTCAAACATTTGAGGTAGTGAGTACTCAAATTCCAAGTTAACAAATTATCTGTTCCTAGAAACTCATGCTGGCTTACACACACATTTTACATCTAACTGAAGACAACTTACCAGTATTTTAAGAACACTGTTGTCAGTGTATGAATATCTAAATTTATATGATGCATACATGGGTAGGTTTCACCGTATATGTGTGTCTGTGTACATTATAATATGTGATTATGTTGGATAACTATATGTTGTTATTAATGACTAGACTTAGGAGCATCTTGACAATTTGAAAAATAAGTGCAAAATACAATTTGTTGGTACAAAACACATCTTTCAGTCATTTTAATCCTCAAATTGACCTTTTATTTTAGAACTATACCACTTCAACACATTATATTATATTATATTATATTATATTGATGACAAAAAAATGACATTTCATTTTACACTCCCAACACACTTTTGGAAGTACATATCTAGAATCGTCAATGACCACTTGCCATGTTTTACCCTTCAACAGATGTAGATTATAAACAAACAAAAAAACATAAACAATATTTGAAGAAGGTTTAATTTTTAGGCCTCGTAAAACAAAGCACTTGCCCTGATGGTGAAACTACCCACATAACTGGCATAAAACTTGTAAACACAAAATGTACAATGAAACTTAAAACTTAAAAGACTTACCTGAACACGTGCATAGGCAGAATAAAACATGAAACAGAAAACCATGACTATTAAACATGTTCCTTTTAAATCCAAGATCATTTTTCTGCTTAGGGGGTGAAGATCGCTGCATCACTGGCTGTCTGTCAAAAGCTTGTTAAACACAGGAAGAGCTAGCCTACTGTGTAGGCGGTACAACATGTCATGCTCTGAAGTGAATGAAAAAAAGTGCTGTTAAGTATCATGCTCAGATAGCACGTGTGCTATATTCCAATATGGGGGAGCTTTCTCCAAAGATTGTTAAGGCGGAGCAAGATATTTCATCAGGAGCCACTTCCGGGAACCCGGATCGCACGAGGGGGGGCAAAATCCCCCTTTATGCAGAGCAGAGGCAGCGACTGCTCCATTGAAGTCTATGGGCATAGCTCAGAATTTTACCACATATGCTAAGGTCTTGGTTCTATAGAGTTAGGAATGTGAATTTCGGGCACGTTTTCATGATCCTCAAACCCTTCTGAACATTTCAGGTACATTTTTAGCATTTTTGAGCATTCCAGTCTGGAGAAAATCGACTTTATATCAGGTGTCGCCCGGTTATTTATGCCGCTGCTGTTGGCGGTTGCAGCGTATGCTCATCAATACGTCATCGACACGCCTCTTTATGCAGACAGGATTCGATCCCCATTTCGCGCCCATAGACATGACGAAGTATCTTGCTCCGCCTTAACAATCTTTGCTTTGTCTACTCTGCAGTTTGACTAGCCTAGAAATCTAGACGCGCCCCTAGCGGCCGCAAATTACATTTGCTGCCAGGGCTAGTCTAGCAACTCTCCGTTGGCTTGTGAGCTCCAGAAATCGAAACTTAATCAGGCCAATGAAATCGTGTATAGAGTCGTTAGGTGGGCTTAACATAATGATTGATGGCAGAGTTGCAACGGTTTGGCTTGAATTCCCTGCTACTTGAAAACAAATAAGATGGATGTTGCTGCTGGCAAACAGTGTGACACGAGTTAAGCTTTTATTAAGTAGGCAAACGTTTGAACTAGCCAACTAGCTCCGCTGGTGGGAAACGCATGGGACTCATAGCGCTGCCGCTGTCCTATTGCGTGCAGAGGGAATTTGAAAGACAACTGATTATCCCGCCCCTCGGACTGAGCACTGCGAACGGTGAGTGTCCAGACCCTACATTTTAATGTGGGTCTGGCTCGTCAGGCTACAGTTTGAGTTGAATTTAGAGGAAGGGATCGGGGCAGGATAATTACCACAATATATCAAGATATCCTGAAACTCATGTAGCCTAAAGTACATTTTTCAAAGATTCATCTTTTCACTCAAATAGAGCTTTATGGGATAGCAGTACTCTATAGCCTGTATAACAGCAAATAAGAAAGATTGTGTAAAACCTGTGAAACTCCTCACATCACATCAGTTACATTTCTGTTGCCTAATGATATGACCACACTATTACATAAGACCACACTATTCTAATTTGAGCTGAAACTTAACCCATAGCTGCTGTGGCATTGTGGAGAAAAGTTTTCATTTTATTCAGGCAATTGAAGCGTGTTCTAGTTCGGATTCCATGTTCCATTGTGTAGCAGCCATTCTTTTGCATTTTGAGAGCAGATTTCTACTTCAGGAGACAATGTTATGACCAGCCAGCACTAACCCTGACATAAATTATATTACTATAGGAGTGTTTATTAAGCAAGAATAAGCAGAATTGGTGTGAGTTTGACAGCGTATTTTGCCGACAGACGCACAAAGTGGGCAGAGTCGGGCTGAAGTTAATTAATAAAAGATAGATGGATATATCAGAATTTAACACTGGTTGCATGTGATTGGTTTATTGAAATTCATTTTTACTGGAGAGGCCTCGCCAATTTCACAGTCCCCGCCTTGACGTAGCTTCCCACTACATATCACCGCCGAACTCTGCCTCAATAAATTAAATAGAGAGACACTATGTGGGAATGGTAGACTATATAACTGGGTGGACTGGTATTCACAAAGACGTCTACAACAAATACAGCTGTCTCTACTTCAGTCTCTTGACAGTGTAAACTCACAATGGGGCAGATGGGCCTGTGACAGGTGGATCTCAGCTGTAATTAAATATTACATTACATTACATTACATTACATTACATTTGGCTGACGCTTTTTAACCAAAGCGACTAACAACATGGTAAACAGTACGTTTTTAGAACAATTCTCACAATTTTAGGACAGTTTAAAAAAAACAAAAAAACATTAGAGTACAGTAAGAATAAGTGCGTCGGTGAGTGCTGTTTTTAACAGTTACTTGTCAGTTTAAAACGGCTGGTGAGTGCTAGGATCAGTAAGACTTGTTGTAAGTGTTGCTATGAGAGTAGGTGTTCTCTAAAGAGCTGGGTCTTCAGGAGTTTTTTGAAAGTGGAAAAGGATGTCCCTGCCCTTGTAGGAACTGGCAGTGTGTTCCACCAACGAGGAACAACAGATGAGAAAAGTTTGGATTGGCTTGAGCGTACCGGTGGTAGAGCTAGGCGTCGTTCGTCAGAGGAGCGCAGCGGTCTGGAGGTAGTGTAAGTCTGTATGAGGGCATTCAAGTAGGTGGGAGCAGAACCGGAGACTACTTTGTAGGCAAGCGTTAGAGACTTGAATTTGATGCGGGCCGCCATAGGTAGCCAGTGTAGCTGGATGAGCAGCGGGGTAACATGTGCCCTTTTGGGTTGGTTGTAGACCAGGCGCGCCGCCGCGTTCTGGATCATCTGAAGTGGTTTCACTGCGCAGGCTGGGAGACCTGTCAGGAGGGCATTGCAGTAGTCGAGTCGTGAGATGACAATTGCCTGAACCAGAAGTTGGGTAGCATCTTGAGTCAAGTAAGTCCTGATTTTCCGTATGTTGTAGAGTGCAAAACGGCATGCCCGGGCGACTGAGGCAACATGATCCGAGAAGTTTAGTTGGTTGTCAAGAACAACTCCTAGATTTCTTGCAGTCCTGGTCGGTGAAACAGACAGGGAGTCAAATTTGATGTTGATGTCGTGGTGTATGGTAGGTTTAGCTGGGATGACCAGCAGTTCAGTCTTTGAGAGGTTCAGCTGGAGGTGGTGTGCTCATCCATGTAGCTATGTCTGAAAGGCAATCCGAGATCCGTGCTGAAACCAGGGGGTCGTCAGGTGGAAAGGACAGATAGAGCTGTGTGTCGTCTGCATAGCAGTGGTATGAGAAGCCGTGCGAACGGATAATCTGTCCCAAGGAGGTGGTGTAGATAGCAAAGAGGAGGGGGCCCAGCACTGATCCCTGGGGGACCCCTGGCAACCAGTAGATATATGTGTCAACCAGTAGAACCACAG
Organism: Alosa alosa; assembly: GCF_017589495.1. Lineage (NCBI taxonomy): Eukaryota > Metazoa > Chordata > Actinopteri > Clupeiformes > Clupeidae > Alosa > Alosa alosa. The sequence goes on along the minus strand of NC_063190.1, from coordinate 29,095,264 downwards.
GGGTAGCCAAAACACAAACTGTATATCAACGGCTGCTATTGTATCATAACAGACAATATAATTGTGAATGCATGGACATTTAGGAGGTTTTACTACAGTGATGTTCAAACCATCACATCTTGGATCAGAATCATTAGGTTTGGTCAACATGCTGGACATCACAGGGACCAGCAGACAAAGAGCTGGGTGGGTCAGGTAAGGAGAGCTGTGGTTGGGGTATTGCTACCCTGGACAGGAGCTGGGCTTAATCAATTTTGGTGAGGGTCGTTGAAAAAATGCATGGAACCTGGCATAGACAGAGGGATAGGCATTGGTTGTGGAAAGGAGCAAAAACTGATTGATCTAGTTACAAATAGCTTAGTCTAGGGTGTTTTCTAGTTAACAATAGTTTGTAGTTGTAGTTACTGCAGTTAAACTTAAACTGATCGAATGTTACGGAAGAGGAAGGGCAGAGAGAAAAGGCTGTGCATAATTTTTCTCATATAGAATGACCAATCTGTACGTCTGCTTTTTTCAATTGGTATTTTTTAATTCCATGGTATTCTACAACTTCCGCACACAGTAAGCTATGGCGCAAGAGAGGATTATTGTGCAAGTCATTGTTTTTCTGACCATTTGTAATCAAGTTTCTTCACTTAACTGAGATCCTCTCACATCTCACCTCTGCACTCCCTTTCTCTGTCAGATAGTTAACAATTTTGAGCATTCTTGAATATTGGGGGCACATGTCTTAAGTCTTTTTAGTGACAAATAACATCTTTCATGGACTTTTGGATGATTGTTTTTCTGCCCTGCATAACAGTCACCCGTGTAATTAAATTGAATTACTGGCATGGACTATGGTGAAGTGTATTTTCTGTTCTGCATTCTAAATAAAGACCTCTCATTCTAAATAAAGACCTCTATTCGGATGTGGTATCTGCTGGTCTGACACAGCTGAGCTTTTGATTGCATGTCAGTTTACACTAGTGCTAAGTGTGGAGTTGTCAACACAGAAATGCTTAATGTTGCTTGGGTTGGATTTGTACACATTCTTGATTGGAGGTGATATGTGGTGGGTCTCTTACTGTCTGATGATAAAAATGAAGAATCTGCCTCTGGATAGCTTGTGATATGTTGATACTGCATTCAATATAGATAATCACATTTTTCTTAAGTCTGCCTGTGTTAAATGTATTAAACTTTCAGAATAGTTTATGTGTGCTAATACAGCACACTAGCACACAAGTTTTAATTTAATTTAGGAGGTTTTACTACAGTGATGTTCAAACCATCACTACATCTTGGATCAGAATCATAGGTTTGGTCAACATGCTGGACATCACAGGGACCAGCAGACAAAGAGCAAAGGGTGCTGGGTCAGGTGAGGAGAGCTGTGGTTGGGGTATTGCTACCCTGGACACGAGCTGGGCTTGATCAATTTTGGTGAGCGTTGTTGAAAAAAACAACACACTGATCCCACAAAAATCATGTGGTACATTACAAGATGATGTATGATAAAAGTAGATCTTTGAAGTATCTGACTGTTGTCTTTTGTGTAGAAATAGAAAAAAATAGATGTACAATTGTGGTTGCAATCCCCTTTTCTATTATTATGCTCTATTTAGCCAGGCAGAAACCTTTACTCGTACTTATAATAATAACTGCACTCTGTAGGCATGAGTGCCATAGAGTATAATGGATATGACTATTTCGGGATTCCCCAAATGAATATTTAATCAAACAGATATGCAACACATTGTATACAGAAACCTGACAAAGGCAACATTTGAAACTGAACCAAAAATCGGTTAGCCAAAAAAAAGAAAGAAAGACTTAACATGGTTTCATGAGAACCTTTGTGGTACATGTATGTCTTTCTCAGGTGCATTAGTAGATGCGGTAGGAATGCTCAGAGACGCACTGTGGGCAACCCACAACCTCAGAGCTCCACGGTGGGGCCTGGTTGTCTGGGCACAATTGTTTACAGATGCGCTGACTGCCACAATCACCAGAAAAACCGCTAGAGTAGATCAGAGGCATCCATTTTCCCATTTTTAATTTTGTGTGTTATATCTTACAAATTTGACAGAATACATTAACATTTGTTATGATCTCAAACCTATATAATGATAAAGAAATATACAGTCAAACAAAATAGCTAGCTATGAATATTGCATATACTGTATATACAGTATATATTGTCATTTTTTTTAAATAGCTGTAAAATTACTTTGATAAAATCCGAACATTTTCTTTCAAAATGTTCCTTAGATACATACTGTAAGCATTGATAGAGGATTACAATATTATACTTGAATGGTCTATTGTGTGCCACAACTGTTAAATGTTGAGACACTAAGAATGTTGTTTTGTTTGGAATTTTTATATAAATATCTAGATTGCATGTTGCATATTTTTCACATACACGTACCTCAAAATATGTGATGTTATGTTGTTATCAATTACTAGACTAGACTAGACAAGAATTAGCATCTTGACAATTGGGGGGAAAAAGGGCAAAAATACCTTTTGTTGACACAAAACAGTCATCTTCATCCTCAAATTTACATTTCATTTGAAAACTACACCACTTCAACTCCTTATACATAATTTTACTGTGGACAGAAAACTGGGCCACACTAGGACATTCTGCAATAATTATGATGTTGGAGAAAGCAGAGAATCATCGTTTTAATGTTGAGGCATTGAGAAAGTTGTTTTGTTTTAGAAGTATGCTAAAAAATATCGGTTTTGTATTATACATTATAATATTTAAGTGATGCATACACACTGACTTATGGTTGCCGAACTTAATGAACTCACTGAATTTTAAAATTCTTGTGAATATGGAAGTGTGTTAAGTGTGTTAAACGTGTGAATCTTCATACAGTAATTTCTTGTGTATTAGCCGCATTGTGTATAAACAGCAGGACAGTGTTTTATGCAAGTTAAAAAAACAGAACCATATTAATACCATATTAACTGCCCCCGTGTATTAACCTCATAGCTGAAGAAATGTTGCAAAAATCAATGTATAAACCTCGACCGATAGTTGGGAAATTACGGTAATGAAACGTAGTGGCTAGCACTATTGAATAGCACAATGTTCAGTACTATCTGGACATTTTACCCGTACCCGCTCTACCTGCCAGTTATGGATAGACCCATGAATCACAGTTAGATAAATAATCTAACCGAAAGATAAATAATTAGTCAGAGGTGAGGGTCACCATGAACTGTTAAGGTGGTGGAACACTGTTGGAACAAGAAAATATTGTGACTGAAATTGGTACCAGTGGATGAGGGTCAGATTGAGACAGAAAAGTTGTCTGAAAAGGTGTAATTTAATTTGTAAATGCAAACAATATGTGTGTATTGGACAAATTGTAGGGCCCAAGAGTGATGGCCTCACACATAAATAAAAAAAAAAGAAAATCATACTGAATGTTTTCCATATGTCTTCCTTAACAGTCAGGGGCCGCTGAGTTTAAGACAAGGCTGTTGTTTTTGCAATGGCACATTGTGTTTTGTGGTTCAAAGACCACAAATAGAAGGTATATACAAGGTCCAAATTATTCATTGAATATTCATCATGACCATTACTCCATTCAAGGTATCCTTTGTTGACAACCACATCATAGAAAAATAACAACACATATAACATATACAATATAATGGTTTACTTTGTTACTATGTATCATATCATCTTTATACACACTTTAAATGTAAGACATGGTAAAAACAGAAACGGAAAGCTTAGACTGTACAGGTAACGCTCCTTTCAGACAGGAAATGGGATCTGGTGGACTCATCCGGTCACCTATTCTGAGCTTAATCAAGAGTTAGTGTGTCTGCTTCTGTGGGGCCGGTGTGAGGAGCAAGCGGGGTGTCTGTCTTCTGTCCCTCAGCCAAGGCCTTGAAGTGCTGCAACAAGCAAGCAAGACACAAAGATTTCAAACTGGATGTCACCATTTTTGACTATACTGTATATTGATGACATTATATATATATATATATATATATATATATATATGATGAACTATATATACATTATGACCATTATGTTCCATCATATGCCCTACAAATTCATGTGAAATATAGTTTGGTAATTTCTTCATGAATCTTGGGAATCTCAGCCAAAGTGAAACTGATATGTGATATTTTGTTGTACAACAGGCTTAAAGTTTTTTGTCATACCTGAAGATGACGGCAGAGTTTAAATAGTAGGCTAAAAGAACTTGTTCAGATTACAAAGTGAAACTGACTAAAAATGTCTTGGCTACTTCATATTTACTCCGCTTTATAGAATAGGCACTCACTGCACGATGCAACAAATCTATAGCCACATTGCACATGTATAGGGGGAATCACACAACCATATCTATTCGACATCAAGTTGGATCTACTCATAGGTAGGCATACTAATGCATTCTCTCCACCTTGATCTGGCTTCTAGGGTTAAACAAAGTGTTCAACATCATTGTGAATTCAGACATACTGCAGGCCTATCTGACCAGTGTGGTGCCTTCCTAATTGTATTCCTGAGTGTAGCTGACAAACACATTGTGCATCTGATGGCGATTGCAAACTTGTATCTGTCTGAGTAGGATGCATAGAAGAAATATGTATGTTGGAAATGGTAGTCTTATTACCTGTGAGTTCCTAAATTCAGAGTAAAGTGTAAACAATACATGGAGAGACTGGATTCTGCTTTTGTAGACAGGAATGTCCAGAACACCTGTGAAAGGAAGGAATCCATAGAAATATATGTTTTATTAGTTATCTGCAAATTCAATACCATTAAAGATAATGGCAATGGTAAAGGATACTTACCACAAATTATGTCAATATAGTCAGCCAAATCACAGTTAATGTCTGCTGTTGGCAGGTTCACCTATGAAAGTAAAGTTAAAATAATGAAGGTGGGGTAGATTTGAATTTGGAGGCAACAACAGCCAACAACAAATAAAAACAGTTTTGGCCTTATAAAGGTGGCTAATACTGACATTCCAATAATGCTTGCACTTATACATTTGCAATTTAACTGGACTAGTTAATGCCATGTCTGCAGCAACATCTTAGGTATGACATTTACATAATAACATAATTTCATGGGAATGTGGTCACGGTGACCTTGAACTTTGACCTCCATGTAAACATTTGTACTAAATGTTAAGCTTGTGCTCTAAACAAACGTAACATGCGCACATCCAGAAATAGGTAATCAGAAGAGCTGTCTATTGCTCCCAGGCAGTAACTTAGCTTGTTGGAGAAATTACCCAATTTTCACCCATTTTCAGATTTTATGTGATGGTTACTGTACACTTCATGTTTCAAGTATCAGAATTATGAGTTTTAATGCTTTGTAAGGTTTCCAGTATAGAAAGGTGGGACTTGACAAAGGGTCAAGTGAACATTTGTACCAAATTTGCCCAAGCACATGCCTTGAGATATTGCGTTAACAAAATCAGGATGGACAGACGTAGACAACCCGGAAACATAATGTGTCCAGCCAATTTGTCAGTGCCATTAGTGCTTTTGTTGGTGTTCATTGTTTTTCAGCAGTTAGATAGATAACCTCACCAAAACTGTTGCTTTTAATAAACAACCAACACATACAAATTACAATACAATTACAAATAATACAATAATGAAAGTGCAATTAAAACTTCACACAAACCTTTCCCAAAAGCTCTTCAAATTCTGGTGGCCATTCCTGCATCAGTGTGTCAATATCCGGCATTGGCCTAAGGAAAGTGCACACATGAACAGATTTAAGCCAATTGACATCTTGCATCTGCTCATTGCATGCAAAGACAATGAGAATCACTATGCCGCTAACCTGGTATAGTGCACGGTAGCAGGAGGTTTCGAGCGGTGAAGCTCACTTATGCTTTCTATCCAATTCTCAATAGCCTTAGGGTTCTTCTCTGGGTTTTCTATACTTTTCACCTTCAGTTCCTGAGAAACACATACAGTACAATGCATACAGAGGAATATTTACAATATCACAATACAAATGTGTGGTGTGTGTTTGTATACTTCACACAGTGAAATATACAATACAAATACAAAATATACAAACACTCATCTTACAGTGATATTGTGTTGTTTGCTATTTTCAGAGAGCCACAAGGACAGCACTGTGGGATCAGACTGCTTGGTGCATGGCTCATCCAGAACAAGCAAGCCCAGATTATCTGGCTTCCCATCTGGGCGAGGAACCTAAAGAACATACATGTAGACACATTACAGTTAGAAACAACTTTATTGTTGTTTTGCTGCTGAGACCTAAAGAAATGTGTAAGGACACACGTTCTGACTCACTTTAAGGAATGCATCGATGTCCCCCACTGCTGGGATAAAGTCAGGGATGAAAGGTTTAAGCTTATGGTCTAGCTCAACAGTCTGTGGCGTGTACCTATAACAGAGTCAAGACCATATAGCATACTGAGTCACACCGTGTAGGATGTGGTTCTGTTTAGTACAAATAGCATGACTACATGCTGCCACTGACTGCAATTGTGGTTTTTGGTGTGTGTGGTGGGCAGATGAACACGTACCGTGTGATGTACTGAAAAAGCTCTTTAATCTCTGCTGTGACAGGCAAATGGTCAAAGTCTGATGGATCGTACGCCCTGTTAAAGCATATATACAATATAAAAGATATGAGAGACCAATGAAGCAAATAGTAGAGCTGAATTTAACATTAACACATTTACCATATAAACTACACTATTTTACATATTGCATAATATTAATGCAGGCTTATTAACGTGAAACTGACATGGCTTGTTTAACGTGCAACTGTCTGGCTTGCATTTCTCCTTCTCCCCATCAACATGTAGTGTACCAAAATAAGCCATTGGAACAGCATGCATGTCTGTATAATATACTGTATAAGAAACAAAACATTGTGTCTTTTCCCACCTTCTCTTATAGACCCTTTCAAGAGAGTTCCATTATCAGCATCATAGTTGGCCCCACAAGACTTCCTTTTTAACATTCCATATGTTATCTTAATGCAGAGGAAGTAGATTGGGGCCCAAATAGAACGTTCAAGCATTGTTTTTGTTTTTATTGTTGAAAGGGTCTATACCAGAGTGGGGGAAACCCTCAAATGCCAAACATTCTGGGCCTAGCACCGAAACTTCTGACATCAATAACACACCCTTCTGGAGCAGACCCTTGTTCTCCCTCCTCATCATCTGATTCGGACTCATCTGAATCATCATCGTCATCCTCATCTTCTTCTTCATTCTCACTCAGACCATGCTGACCTCCCTGAACACTCTTCTTTTTCTGCTGAGAGATGGAAGCATATAACAGACATTATTGTAATAGTATAAAAGTATTTACTGTTCAACATAATATTAAACCAGAGTATAATATTGTCCACTCTCATATTTCACTGCTTTGTATATGGGATTCCTCTTACCTTACCATCCTCCTCAAATTCATCACTGCTGTTGGTAGCCATAACGTTACGGTTTTTTATTCTAGTTGCTGATCTGGATGCTACAATAAATGACTTAATATTAGTTTAAGATAACCAGTTGTTTGTAACATAGCCAAGGCATTAGTGTCAAGTCCTCACATTAACGTTAACTTGCCTGTCTGACGTGGTGTTGGAGTGTAAACACTTGCTATTTCCTCCGAATCGTTCACGTCCAAGCTTTCGTCGTACGGCTGGTTACTGATCAGTTTAGTCTGAAAACATATCCACATTAGAATTAACGTTAGCGAGTTACCATTAACGTTACATAGGGAACAACTGCTTAGATTAGCTAACGTGAACGTTACATTTCTTACATGTTAGGTTAACTTACCCGTCTACAAAATAGCTAACATTGGCTGGCAACTTTAGGTTAGCTATTGTTCCAGATAGCTACACTAGTTCACTACCATTCTAGCAAAGGTTACACCATAGCACTAACGGCAGTATCTTAACGTTACCTAATGTGGTTTCTTTTGTAGTAAACTACCAGCCCCTCTGTTATTATCCAAGCTAAACAGCAAATTAGCGTTAGCATTACAAGTCAGTGTTAGCTAATGTTAGCTCTGAGCCTCTGGATATAAAAATGAGATGTTTGCATGAAACTCAATTCCATCAAGAAAAATAACAACTACTTCTCAAACTCTGCATTAAAAGCAATCGATCTTCCACTATTCGTGATTCTCTGTTATGTTAGCAGGACGATTAAACTTGCCTTTGACCGCTCTGTTTTCTCCATGAAGCAAACCAGCCTGTTGCGTTTACCGTCACCCAGGAAACCAGACGAAACATGTAACTGAAAACTAGATTGGCCAGGTACAAATACGGTCCAGGCGCAGTATCTTTGGATAGGCGACAGGTGTCTAAATTGTTTCATTTCTTGGGAGAGTTAACCTATTCATGTTAACAAGAGAGGCCTACAATCAATGACTGTAAAAAGCAATACATTTAATTAACAGTAGTATTTGCATAACAATATTTTTTTCCATATTCCACATCAGAATCAGAAAGATTTGCAAATAGTTTGTTTAAGAGAATAGCCTATCCATTATTTTGACAAATAAATAGTTTGTGTAAATATTCTGTGAGGCATATGTAAGGCAAGTAAGATAGTCTTGCAATCAGGGATGGGCAAAATTAGGTGTAGGCCTATTTTAAGTGTATCAAAATAAACTACAAAATACTGTAGCCACTCCATGTCTCAAAATAAAATACTGTAGGTGTAAAAGTCTGGCTTCAGAAAGTAAAAGTCCTACCATGTATTGTTTCTACCTGGCTGAGGAGTTGTGCCAATTTCAATCAGCTGGTTTAGTGAATGGTCGGAGTAAATATGTGGCAGGAGTTTTAGTTTCTGAAGTCAGACGTTTACACCTCTGCTAAAAATACTCTTTAAAGGGAGCATGAAATCACTTTGCAAACCTTCCATATCTGTCTATTTTATCCCTTCATCAGTTCACTGGCTCTGTTGTTTAAGTGGACAATGTTTAAGAGCAACATCTTTTTTCTGCCTACGAGACATGCCATAAACCTGCAGTCAAAAGATCAACTATGCTGATCTGTCTGTTACATCTCATATCCTAAATATTGCATCACATGTACTCAACATCACAACTGAGCTTGTCAAGTGGCAAAAAGTGGAGACAAGTCTCTGACATTAATCGACAGTATTGTTAATGCATGCCCAGATTGCCTGATATTGCACTGTGTAACACTGTTGATCAGGAAGGATCATGACCCTTTTAGTTGGTTTTTAACTAACTGGGTATTGTGTAATCGCTAAATGGTGATATATTGACGCCAAGGGGCTTTCCTAATAATTTTTTATCACGTTGCTTTAGGTAACATACATGAGGCAACTTTGTGTAATGTCACAACCAGTTCCAAGAAACTGATTATTAATGTTTTTGTATTTGAAAAACATGTATTATAAATACTGCCCATCCCTTTTTGTAATTACAGTGTTTTTTCCCACTAGTATTTTAATTTCATTTTGTTCGGTTATTTCTTAATTTAACCTTTCCTGCATGACTGTGATTCAAAGTCGCACTAAGCTACCAACCAGTGCTAAATTTGTCAGTTCAGTTTCATTCTGAAGTGATGAAAATGATTTGTAGAAATTCATAGGGGCCTTCACAGCCCCACAAAAATGATTGGACAAAACAAAACAGCAGGAAGACGGCCTATAGGCCTTAAGTGCACAACACAGCCATTTTAAGTTCACAGCATAGGCTGTGTATTTGTCATAAGAACATGATAATAACTTCACAAAACATGAGAACTGTGAACACAACATTATTTATAGGGGGTTTATAAATCCACTGTTTTCAAAACATAATGGATGTGGAGTTCTTTGCTAAGGCACAAATGCATCTAAAAGAAAAAAAGCATTTCATTAATCTGATTACACACTTCTATGGATAGTATCATTAATGGTTGAATACAATATTGAAACAACATAAACCTCCAAAGACAAGACTTAGCAGGCAAAGCTGTAATTACAGGGATATTTGACATGTTAGTACTAGCAAATTAATAAATACAGCATTAATACAACAATGACATTTGTTAATGTGAGAGATTCCTTCTCTTCATCAATTTTTGTTGTGAGTGTTGTATGAACTAGCTTTTAAGCACGATCTGTGGTGTAGATGTGGTGGTATACACAAAGGTCATTCTTGGTTGTGTGCATTGTGCGGGAGAACATAACGTGACTTCAACCGCCTACAGTTAAGCAAATGTCTTAATGTCAGTTCTCATGCATTTCTCTTTGTGTGGATGAGAAGATCTCGCTGCAGGTCAGCTTCCAGACCTCCTGGCACGGCCTTGCCGGGGGGATCTGTGATCAAGGTGAGTTTATTAAACACTCCGCGGCCAAAGTAGTCGGCCACCACCGAGAATCCATCGTTGGAACACCGTAGCTGTGAATCAGAACAAAAAAATATTGCATTACTGTTCAGCACAAAGGAACAAGAAACAAAAAGCCCAAAGAGCCAGCGACCAGAGCGGAAGCTGTGGTACCTGTCTGTTGAAATGATCGTGCAAGTCTCTCTTCTGGTCCTGAGCACGCAGCATGTCCATAACTTTCCGGTTCTCTGGTGTGCACGTAGGACACTCGGCCTCGCACTCGGCGTAGCTCTCAAAGCAGTGCTGATGGAACGAGTGACCACACAGGAAGTGAACAGAGGGGAGCTCGAGTGGGCTGTTGCACATGCTGCACTTGGTCTTCTGGAAGATCTTTGCACTATCAATACAAATAATGTGGTCAGTCGTTAGTTGCATTTTCACATGGTCTTCCCATGATCAGATCTAATGTATTTTTAAAAAGGTGTGTTGCTAGTAGGCCCTGGTTTGAACTAGTTTTAACCTAGTTTTCAGCTCCTGTATTTCAGATCTTAGGTGAGCCGTTTCCTCCCGGTATTGCCGAATCTTGCGTTCATCATCCTCAATCTGCAGACTCTCTCTCTGGAGCTTGTTGATGAGGTAGTCCTTGATCACAGACAGAGTGGCTGTTGAGTTATGAGCCAATGTCTGCACCACTGGAAAAGAAAAACATACAGAAGGAGGATGTTAGCCAGAACATGTTGCATGCAGCTGCCATGGTGTGAAAAAATGAAATGCCACAGAAATCTACTTTCTACTTCTCATAGTCTACAAGACAGCAGACTTCCTTGTAGTTCAGTTTACTTACCCAGCAATGGAGGCATTAGGTTGTTTTGGTCAATGTGTTGCAACACTTCACTGATGTATGCCTTGCAGTCTTCCTCTTTGCGTGCAAAGTAACCCAACGCCTGCTCCCACAAGCAAACCTCCTGATCACCAAAGCGCTTACATGCCTCAACCACTTTCCCATATTCTTCATTCTGCATGTGGTAGTGCATAATCTGCTGATACCTTAAATACACACACACACAATATCTAAGTATATACTCAGACAACCGTTTTAGTTTGATGTCTTTAAGTCTGTGTACACATCTTGCCGTTTTTACAACATTCTCAAAGTGAATTAAAGACATAAAATATAAAAAAATATGAACTTGTCACTTACAGTTTGCCCTTTTCATACAGATAGAGAATTCCTTCTTTGAAATTGTGCATTTGACAGAGTACAAGCGCCTTGTCAAAAACTGTATTGTCGCTTCTCAATAAAGACAATGCTGCCCCCTGCAGGACTTTCTTCTTCTGCAAGAATGAAAAATACAAAGGTGTAAGAGATATTTTTTCAGAAAGCAAGTGACCATATTTACAAAGCACAAGACACAATTTCAGCCGATGAGCAAAATAAAAAATAATAACAGACATTTCAGCATTGAAACAGTCTAAACATTTGTGAAAACATGGGTTTCATCTACTACACTCCTAAACTAATTAAATTATGATTACGCAAACAACCATATCAGTATAGGAACCAAAAGCACACCCTGATCTCGTATGAAAAGATTATAGTAAGCACACTCATGACTCATGATCTGGCAGAACCTCTGGCAGTGCTTTCTGAAGATAACCCCGTGCCCTGCCATGCAGTACCAGTGGAAAGGCTCTCTGCACACAGTAGCAAACCCTGTGGTGAAAGACCACTCGTACACCATATGGTGCTTGCACTACTTCTGCTCCTACGCAATGTGGTGCTTGCACTACTTCTGCTCCTACTTGCATAAATACTCCATGCAGTGCCAATATTACTAGCACCACTACTCCATGAGATGTACATATTACTAGCGCTCCTACTCCATGAGATGTTTATATTACTAGCGCTCCTACTCCATGAGATGTACATATTACTAGCACCACTACTCCATGAGATGTACATATTACTAGCGCTCCTACTCCATGAGATGTTTATATTACTAGCGCATGAGATGTTTATATTACTAGCGCTCCTACTCCATGAGATGTACATATTACTAGCGCTCCTACATGAGATGTACATATTACTAGCACCACTACTCCATGAGATGTACATATTACTAGCACCACTACTCCATGAGATGTACATATTACTAGCGCTCCTACTCCATGAGATGTACATATTACTAGCACCACTACTCCATGAGATGTTTATATTACTAGCGCTCCTACTCCATGAGATGTTTATATTACTAGCATTCCTATTCCATGAGATGTTTATATTACTAGCGCTCCTACTCCATGAGATGTGCTTTATGGATGCTGCATGCTTTAACATACCTCCTATTCCATGCTGTGCTTTATGGATGCTGCATGCTTTAACATACCGTACCTCCTATTCCATGAGATGTGCTTTATGGATGCTGCATGCTTTAACATACCTCCTATTCCATGCTGTGCTTTATGGATGCTGCATGCTTTAACATACCGTACCTCCTATTCCATGCTGTGCTTTATGGATGCTGCATGCTTTAACATACCGTACCTCCTATTCCATGCTGTGCTTTATGGATGCTGCATGCTTTAACATACCATACCTCCTATTCCATCCTGTGCTTTATGGATGCTGCATGCTTTAACATACCTCCTATTCCATGCTGTGCTTTATGAATGCTGCATGCTTTAACATACCTCCTATTCCATGCTGTGCTTTATGGATGCTGCATGCTTTAATATACCATACCTCCTATTCCATGCTGTGCTTTATGAATGCTGCATGCTTTAACATTCCTATTCCATGGATGCTGCGTGGCTTTAACCTGCTATTCCATGTTGTGTTTTATGGATGCTGCATGCTTTAATATACCTCCTATTCCATGCTGTGCTTTATGGATGCTGCATGCTTTAACATACCATACCTCCTATTCCATGCTGTGCTTTATGAATGCTGCATGCTTTAACATACCTCCTATTCCATGCTGTGCTTTATGGATGCTGCATGCTTTAACATACCTCCTATTCCATGCTGTGCTTTATGGATGCTGCATGCTTTAACATACCTCCTATTCCATGCTGTGCTTTATGGATGCTGCATGCTTTAACATACCTCCTATTCCATGCTGTGCTTTATGGATGCTGCATGCTTTAACATACCTCCTATTCCATGCTGTGCTTTTATGGATGCTGCATGCTTTAACATACCTCCTATTCCATGTTGTGTTTTTATGGATCCATTCCATGCTGTGCTTTATGGATGCTGCATGCTTTAACATTTAACATGGATGCTGCATGCTTTCATTACCTCCTATTCCTGTGCTTTATGGATGCTGCATGCTTTAACATACCTCCTATTCCATGCTGTGCTTTATGGATGCTGCATGCTTTAACATACCGTACCTCCTATTCCATGCTGTGCTTTATGGATGCTGCATGCTTTAACGTACCTCAGGGTTTTGCTCGTGTGCCCAGTCCTGCAGGCGCAGCTCCAGCAGCGTGTCGTACACACCCTGAGACGACAGCGGCTCTACCTCGATCATGTGCTCCAGAAAGGCCTTCAGCTCCCGTGGGTTGTTCGCAAATATGGGTATGAACTCCTCGGGACTTGCCTGGCAAGTGAGTGAGAAGACCGGTCATTTGTTAAGTGTGTACCGGGTAAGCAGTTCCAAATATTTCAGCTGAACTATAATTAGTAAACACTTTGTAACTCAGGTCAGCTGTACCTTATTGATTGAGGCTCTATCTATATTGTCCCGGTCAGTGGGATCCTGGCTGGGGTGGTAGTCCGTGCACAGGCCCTTCAGCAGGAGAGTGGTGCCTTCAGGTACATGGTGCATCAGAGTTTTCCCATAGCGCTTCATGTTGCTCTCTGCCTGCTCAAATGGGAGCCGGCCAATGTAACGCAGAGCCTCTTGATAGTTCTGAGGTAGGTTTGATAAAAACAGAAAAGATAGTGCTGTTATTCCCAAGAGCACATTTTACAGACTACACACACAGACAAGTAACATTTAAGGTGATATGAATATGTCAATAAAAGAATAATATTTATATTGTGGAACATTACATGTTTTAATAACCCCAGAAAACCTTCAAACAACTAGACACTTTAGAGCATTAGAACAACATAAGCAAAATACATATAGAATAAAAAAAATAACTGGTTTGCATACTTGGTAGCCTTAATTAATTTACCTTGAGATCCTCAAGCTGAATCTTCAAATACCATTCATGGTGCATATGCCTCTCTGCTAGGAACACTGCATGACTGTGATAGCCAGCTTGACGGAGTACCTTGATGGCAATCTCCACATCAAAGTGTACTTCGCTTTCACTGCTCTTTGGGGACAAGAAGAACAAAGGAACATTTATATGCTAGATTTTGCGTGATTTTTTATTACCTTTTTAAAAATGACAAACACAGCGTATAAACATATACCTTTATGAACTCCTCTAGTTTGGAGCTGTCCTTTAGTTTGGTGTAGCAGTTGAGCAGTAGTGTGGTGTGGTCAGCGTTAGGGAGTGACTGCCTGTGCAAGGCCTGTAAGTATGCAGTCAAGTTATGGATCCTCTGTGCATCAAGGAATTTGCGGATCACATAGGAAGGTTCCAGCTTTCCTATTGTGCTAAAGAGGACACATGCTTGTATTAGCACAAATAGTACTCGATTTTGCTCAGTGTGCGGGCTGCTTATTCAGGATCCTGGATCAATGATTTCGCTGTGCCGTCATATGTTGCACTGGTCATCCAGAGTTTCTGCTAACAGAGGCGACTTACATTTTGTGATTTATGAGTAATAACCCATAGAGCAAAATGTTGTAAATTCACCATGCACATACTTAAAAAAAATAATAATTTTCAATTTTCATCTTCCCCATTGAGCCCTTGGGCCAGATTGTAATTGGCCCATTGTATATTTTTGCCTGGAAAAAAGTAAATTCTCCATAAAGCTGTTATTGTAATTATCATCATTATAATGTTTGTCCAACCAACTGAATAACCAGTAAGTAACCAGTTGATAGATTAATCTGGTATACAAAAATTAAACTTGTGTATAACATTACATCAGGCCAGTTACTGGCCAAGCAACTTGCCGGACATACTCTTTTACTTACACTTTTTTACTTAGTTGGCTTATGGACTGACTGACTGACTGACTGACTTTACTTTACAGCATATAAAAATTACAATTACAAAAATTACAAGCTATAAAAAATTATTTTTTTGAGATGACTATAATTTTACAACCTTTTTGTTTTTGTTTATTTGTGAAGTGACCTTGGGTGACATGAAAGGCGCTCTAAATAAAATTTATTATTATTATTATTATTATTATTATTAGTGCCATTACTTATATTGAACCCTGAAAAATTGTTCATGATGAGATTTGATATAATATTTTACTAAATTTTTTCAACTGTTTTTTGATAATTGCTTTTCTGTGCTATATATGTATTGCTTTTTTCTTTATGTACAGCATTTTGTTAGCCTAGAAATCTTGCTCAAGGGCACTTCAGCCGTGCCTACTGGTCGGGGTTCAAACAGGCAACCCTCCGGTTACAAGTCCGAAGCGCAAACCAGTAGGCCACGGCTGCCCAAGTAGCGCTATCCTATTGCGTGATTGCAATGGCAAGTTCCCAGACCCTACATCTTGATGTGGGTCTGGTTCGTCAGGCTAGCATTTTGTGCTTTTCTGTGCTAAATATATATATATATATATATATATATATATATATATATATATATATATATATATATATATATATATATATATATATATATATATATATTATTGTTATTATTATTATTATTATTATTATCATTATTAGAATAAAGGAGTATCCATACAGCTTAATAGGTTAACCTTCAGGTAAACAGCATCTTGGCTGGTAGACACCACCAACAGCATAGCTGATACTGATAATAGATAAAAAACAGTAACCTTAAAAACAGTGAAAGACACATATTGTTGCGTTTCATACCGGATATACTGTTGGATGGCTCCATCGTGGTCTCCTTTAATATAGAGATGGTCTCCATACTGCCTGAAGATTTCAGACAGGCCATCATTGTCCAAGTGCTGACTCTTGGCTAGGTTAATGGCCATCACAAAAAGGTTTTTCTTGAACAACATCTACAAACCATCAAGCCACAAGGCATTAGAATCAAGGATTATTGTATTAGCAACTCATTGAAAATAAAAGATTCATACATTCAGGATCAGCTAACACAATCAATTACCAGCATTGTAGAAGCTCTAGGGAGTAGTTCAGGACAATACAAGATATTGCATGCAGCATATTAAAATGACGGGTCAAAGACCTTGAGGACTCTGTCACTATTTATCATGAGCTCACCTCCAGCTTGGTTTGAGTGTCTTTCTCTTGCAAAACAAATATCTTTCCATCTCGGGTCAGGACATAAAAGGAGCCCCATTCTGCCAGCACATCAATTATGTCATCAAAAGCGGCACTGTAAGCTATAAACTTATTGTCCAGATCATAGATGGTCAAAACTTGCTTTTCAGTTGGAGATGTCTCTCTGCTTCCAAAATCTGTCCTATAAATAAAATGCCACCAATACTTACATGTGCATCATTACAGTGCATCTATTACAAAAAATAGCCATGAATTACAAAGTGGTGTGTAAAATATAACCAACAGGAAGTGCACTAACTTACTTATTGGGTGACTTTGTATCTCTGGTGAGTAGCAACAGATATCCCCTGTGCCAGTGAGCCAGGAGCTTGTGTCCATCAAAAGCAAAACAGGGCCCCCTCTCATCAGGCTGGTAAAGGTAGACACAGTCATCTCCTGCCACAATGAACTGAGAGTCCTGAGAGGGGTCTGTTAGTGCGGAACAGCACAGCGCACAGCCATGGGTGTCCAGCTCCAGTTTTGGGTACTCCTTCACAGACAGGGTGTAGCACTGTCCACAAACACAAAAGCAGAGAGAGTTCAAGTTCAATTTATTTCTTTGTCCCAAATGGGCAATTTGATTGCAGACAGGATCACATACCACACAACAATAGACACAACATACTACAATACAGACAGATATGCACAAAATAATAATTTAGTTGTGATAAATAGGTCTGACAGAGAGAGTTCAAGTTCAATTTCAAAGCAGAGAGAGTTCAAGTTCAATTTATTTCTTTGTCCCAAATGGGCAATTTGATTGCAGACAGGATCACATACCACACAACAATAGACACAACATACTACAATACAGACAGATATGCACAAAATAATAATTTAGTTGTGATAAATAGGTCTGACGATGCCTAAAAAGATGAGTCAATAAAACCAAGATAAGATTTCATTAAATAAGTTAGATATAAGAGGAGGAAGTGAATACGGGGGTCACTAAATGGACAAGTCTATATTTTCCTGTTGTATGCATTCAGTACTTGGATAGAAAAGGGGATGAAGGAATTTTTGTACCTCCACTCTAGTGTTTCCCACAGAAGTGAATTCTTGTGGTGGTAGGTTTGCAGAATTAACTTGAATGCAACAGTTTTTAACAAATTAGTGCAGCGTGGTTATGATGCTAACCAGATTTAAGCACAATGTAGTACAACCTGGAAAATCATTGTGTGGTGGTCAATTTTGATATTGTGGTGGGCCGCCACAAATAAGTCAGTGTATGGGAAACACTGACCTCTGTTTAAAAGTAATAATAGGAGTTTTAAAACGCAAGCCAGATGGCAGCACATATTCAGAATACAGAGCTCCATCATCATTAAAGAACATTTTACATTATGAGAGTGTGGTGTGGCAGAAATCATGTCAGAGTGTTCCCATACCTGTACTTTCTCAAGTGTGGCAACAAACAGATGTGTGACTTTGCCAGCCTGCCGAAAGGCAAGACCTGTGATTGGGCAGTTGCCCTCATGAAGGGTTAACGTTTTACTGTGCCGGTCCCTGGTAATGTCTCCTTTAGTCAACACCACGCTGCCATCTGTAAAGCCTTCCAAAACAACACAACAAGTTGTTGATCATGACTAACAGTGCAGTGCATCCCTTCCATACACTGATAATACTAATACTTATCATACATAATACATACCGATAGCCATGAAGTTGAGGTTTTCGTGCACACTGAGGCAAGACACCTCTGTGGGTTTGTTGCCAGGGATAGCAGGGAAAATCCGAGTGCATAAAGGATTTCCACTGTCCCTCTTATCTAAATTCCAAACCTTTACCTAAAATGTGACAATACAAGAGATACAAGAGACAATACAAAACAATACTGCAAATCTATTATTTTTTCCTCATTTGAATTAGTCACTGATAAAAGAGCACCTACCAGAGGATTTATTCCCTGTTCATCTTGACCAACAGACACCAAGATGCTGTGCTGTTTAAGCTGATACAGGTGTGTCACACGAAGTTTGTAAGCTTGAAAAGACGTCAACTGCAGTGATCGTGTCAAGAACCAAATCTGTCCTTCCATATGTACACAGTGTTGGTTAAGGACAAACGACAGGTTTGGCAACATAAGACTGACATGATCAAGTAACTGTCTACAAAACGTGAAACCATGACAATTTCCTCTCTAAATTATCGTTGCTTGCAACATACATATTAACTATTGTTACTGCATTACAAAACAGCGAACAGTAAACATTCGTTTTATTTGTTCATTTTCATTTCAATAAGGATATCTCCGAGTACGATGTGACCTCGCCCGGAATCACAAGCTGAAATTCCGAATGGCAACATGAAATTCTTGCCATTTTCTCCAGGGTCTTTCACAGTTTCTTTATCAAAAAACACAAATCGCCTCCACTGTAAGAACGCAGCCATTTTTTCCTCATTCAGTGCTATGTGCTCATGTGATGTAAAAAAGCAGGTCATATGACATGGGCGGAGAATATCTGCCAATCAAGTAAATCCCGGAAGTAATAAA
The DNA here is from genome assembly GCF_017589495.1 of Alosa alosa. NCBI lineage: Eukaryota > Metazoa > Chordata > Actinopteri > Clupeiformes > Clupeidae > Alosa > Alosa alosa. The sequence goes on along the minus strand of NC_063190.1, from coordinate 29,076,039 downwards.
AGTGGCATCAGAGAAATTGCATTTAACATTTGTTTCACATGTAACAAGAAATCCCTATTTTAGAGCACAGAGTATGTAAGAAAACATGTCACATCCGTAAAGGAGCACGAAGTAGTGTGCCAAAAATTGGGCAAATGTATTTGGCATGAAGGAGGGAGGAGACGGCCACCAGTGTGTTCAAGAACGACTGACGTCGGACAACATGCTACGTTACATGTGTGGCCGTTTGTGTACAGGTAGAGCTAGACATAGGTAGGCCTTCATACTTATGGTACATGCTAAACATGCACTGTTGTCATATAAATTAATGGGGAGGACCAGGATACACCGATAAAACCAATATCCCAGTGTACATAAAGGTGTACAGTTGAGCAAGTAGGTCTATGTCTATTCTAGATATCGGATTCATGTTCTTTCATGTTGTGTACTGCGCATGTCACATTCGGTTTGAACATGGCCATGCTAACAGTTTGGAATGCGCATGCCCAATCTGTAATCACTTTGAGTTAGCTTTAGCTAGCTTTCAAAGAAACAAAGCAAGGGCCTTTGTTCCAACAACTATTTAGAGAAAAAGTTTAAACATTTGGAAACAACATATTAACACACATGGTTGTAACAAATCAACTATAGTCAGTGGCTACGAACCATTACCCAGGCGCGGACGCCCGAAAACTAACGACAATGGTTGATGATTCCCGTTACCACAGTGGTAAGAATGCATGAGTTGTTCCCTAGCTAACTGCGCTAGTTAGCCATCCACGTTATGTGTTAACTTTCCTGAGTTGGTCAGTGTATATCACTTTAATTGCTTTGAGTTAACCTATTATTTTCACCATATTTAGCCATTCACTTGCCAAACAGTCACGGTGTACAACCAAACCATCGACAGATGGTTTACGTTGGTGGCCTTTCGTGAGTTCATACTTCGAACACAGCTTGCAGCTAGTTCTAGCCTGCCTGCTGGTTAGCCAACGTATTGCTTGGTAGCAGCTACTTCAGCATGCGTGCACGTCTTTCAGAATGGCCCAACGTTACTTAGAATGGCAAGGAATTAACTGTTATTTAATCACATTTCCTCTGACTTGTAGTTATACTGTATAATTGCTATATAAAGTATGACAGCATGCCACTACTTGTTGAATGTTTATCATATAACGATAAGCTAGCTGTTCAAGTACGTTAACGTACGGAAGCCGAATTGTATCTAACTTGGAATTGCACAGCTCATCTGGACCTCTTTATTTGTGATTCAGAACACGACGATCGAGTTGGAGGTCCAAAGCACCGCGTTCGGAAAGGCAGGGGTCCCTTCAGAGCGCCCATATATAGTGAACATGGTTCAAGATCGAAGCATCGCGGAGGACACGGTGGGGCTAGTGGTGCTGGGTCCAAGGGAAAGTTTGAAGAGAACGATGGCGACATAGCCATGATGGATGATGGTCCACAAGATGACGGCTCGCAGCGCAGATAGTGAGTTTGTATTTGTGTGAAATATCTCTGTATAGTATACTCTTTTGATCCCGTGAGGGAAATTTGGTCTCTGCATTTATCCCAATCCGTGAATTAGTGAAACACACTGCACACAGTGAGGTGAAGCACACACTAATCCCGGCGCAGTGAGCTGCCTGCAACAACAGCGGCGCTCGGGGAGCAGTGAGGGGTTAGGTGCCTTGCTCAAGGGCACTTCAGCCGTGGCCTACCGGTTACAAGTCCGAAGCGCTAACCAGTAGGCCACGGCTGCCCCTGGGGGTCATTCTTTGTATATTTCTGTGATTGATTTGTATGTATGTCTATATAAACCCTTGTTTGTTTATAATTTTGTCATTCTATTCATTGTTATAGTAACCCATATGGAAGGCCTAATGGACGTAATCGCAGAAGAGGAGGTGATAGAGGAGGTGGTGGAGGAGGAGGAGGAGGAGGAGGAGGAGGAGGAGGTGGTGGTGGTGGTGGTGGTGGTTTTACATATCGAAGTCATGCAGGCAGACAAGGAGGTGGAGGTGGCAGCGGCGGTGGAGGAGGAAATGGACGAAAGAACTGGTTTAAAATGAGTGTGAGTTTGCTAATCCTTAAATTATGTTTTAAAAACATGGAAGAAACGTAGCTGTACTTTTCACACCACTAGCTGCAATCTGTTACATCAAGAGATAAAAAAGACATTTTGTCCATACTGATTCAGGCCAGTTTGTTTGTTTGTTTTTATCTCTGAAGAGTGCAGAACGTTCTTTGCTAAAGTGAATGCCATCATTTCTTCCCAGATTCCACATGGTAAAAAGTATGACAAGGAATGGCTACTGACAGCGCTTCGAGGTCTGTGCTCTGTGCCATTCCATCCTATTCATGTGAGTTTTATATTTCTCCCTTATCCAAATTCTGTGTTTAAACTTATTGGGTACTGTACATACATGATGCCAAATTGGAATCAATTAATGCGTGGTAGGTTAAGATTCAGGCTGTTTTATTTTTACCGATAGCCATAGGTAAAATTGATTTGCATTAAAGAGTTCTTATACACACACACACATAGAAGCACAGACAATGACTCATAATAGTACTAAGGGGTTCAGTCCTCTCTAAAACATAGTAAACACAAATTATAATACAAAACAATCAAAGTAATTAGAGTCCATTGATTTAGATAAAATATTTATTATTTTAGCTTTTGTTGACACAAAATTGTCTTGAAAACCAAACATATTTCTATACAAACCAAATACTTCAAGCAATGGCAACAACTAGGCCAAAAAGAAAGAAGTAATGTTGGAAAATGTGAACAATTACAATGCAATGACTATGTGAATTAGTATAGTTGTGTTTCTTAGGTCATGTCCCTAGTTGCTAGGTGAGTTGCTTGAAAAGTTGGAATTGTTGTTCACATTTAATGATTGCAAGTCATGCTTTTATGTCCACAGTATCATACAGATGGCAATAGAGCTATGTTTTATGTAGAGGACTCCATGACTGCAAGTGCGTTAACAAAAGTGTCACGGAAGATCACAGATAAAGATGGTTATAAGGTACTTCAGTTTTACTACTACAGCTGTTTGCATATTTATCTACTATCTATTGAAAGAAAATATCATCTAGCAAAGATTCATGTCTAAAAGAGACTTTGTTAATTCCAGGTGACTGTTCTGATGAACTCCTGCCCTCCCCCTCCCTTCATCAACGCCGAGTTAAAACCAGAAGATCTTGAACACTTAAAGGTGCAAAACATAGTAAATACAAATCCAAATATTGTGGGCAGCCGTGGCCTACTGGTTAGCAGTCTGGACTTGTAACCGGAGGGTTGCCGGTTCGAGCCCCGACCAGTAGGCCACGGCTGAAGTGCCCTTGAGCAAGGCACCTAACCCCTCACTGCTCCCCGAGTGCCGCTGTTGATGCAGGCAGCTCACTGCGCCGGGATTAGTGTGTGCTTCACCTCACTGTGTGTACACTGTGTGCTGTGTGTGTTTCACTAATTCACGGATTGGGTTAAATGCAGAGATCAAAAGAGTATATATACTTATACTATACATATGCTATGCTCTGGTATACCATATCATATACATCATGATTTCACTCCGCCCCTGACAGCGGTGTTCTGTGTCTGGTAGAAACCGATCATGTTTTTCAATCTTGAATTATTTCTTGGGTTGAATTTCTTTTTTTTTCTCCTATTTTTAGCAATGTATGGCCAAGCGTTTTGATGGCTCCCAACAAGCTCTTGATCTGAATAATATAAGGATAGATCCTGGTAAGAAAATGTTTTTTGTTGTTGTTGGGCTTATATTGTAGTTATACAGGAATACACTGTTGTTCCAAAGGTCTCATAATAGATGGGCATCATACATTCCTTGTAATGTCATTGTCAGTAATTGGGTTTTCATATGACCAGTGGTTGAAGTAGAAAACTGCTAAAAGTAAAAGAAAATAATGTTATTTTGAGATAAATGCACTACATAAAAAAAGCCTCTGGATTGCACAAGGCAGTTAAAGTTACCAAACCAAACCTTATTTACTGCATCCCACCAACATACGTCCATTGTAATGACAACAAAGTTGGTTTACCTAAACAGTGGTTAGACCCCTTCCTAGAGTTTTGCTTATGATATTAACAATTCCTTTTCCTTTCCCACAGACCTGGTATCTCAGAACATAGAGGTGGTGTTGACAAGGAAGAGTTCTATGCAGGCAGTTATTAAGATTATTGAAGAAAACATTCCAGAGGTAAGACATGATGTGCATTTATTTAGAGCGTAAACAGAATTTCTTCTTCTTGCTTCTCATGTCTCAAAAAGGAACAACCCAACACACAATGTAGTCTGTATGATCTGACTACATAATGAAATTTAACAATCTCCTTGTCCCTTCTAATTTGCAGTCTCCTCTTCCATCTTTTCCCTTTACAGCTGTTGTGTTTAAACCTGAGCAATAACCGACTGTACCGTCTCGATGACTTCTCCAGTATTGTCAGCAAGGTGCCAAACCTGAAGATTTTGAATCTCTCCCAAAACGAGGTGAGAGTGTGGTCAATATTGTTGGTGCATGAAAGCTTTGATAGTGCTGGGGGAAACATAACACATGGGTAATGTCTGCCCCATGTACAGGAATTTCCCCTTGGGTATCTATCTATCTATCTATCTATCTATCTATCTATCTATCTATCTATCTATCTATCTATCTATGACCCGGGCTCATTTCTTGGTCCCCATCTCTCTCTATCTTTCTCCTACCTCATTTCTGCTCTCTACTGTCCTGTCTAGTCCCACCAGGATATCGCAATGTTGCGATTGTAGCAATTAATGCATTTTGTCCAACCACCGCTACTTTTCTGCAAATTTGACCAATCATCATAGTTTCCAGACAAATTTGACCAATCACATCAGTACCTCGCACCACACTCATTTTTACAGACAATGATGAACGCATAGGCTTAGCAACAAAAATAATTGTTGAAGACCTGCATTGTTATTCTGCTGACTTGTCCTCAGCTGTTTGAGATGTTAAGCTTGTAGAAATGTTACCTGTACTCGCTCAGACCATGACTGACAACTGACTGCCTTGTTAGTTGTCGAGTGTAAGCTATCTCTTTTACAACAGAACAAACACAGCAGCTCTTGAGGTCGTCCAAAAACAAAGTCTTCTCACTGGAAGTAATGAGAGAGGAGTAAATTTAGTAATTTGCGGCTTTATTGCTCTTATCCTCTTGTATGAATATGCAACAGGAAGCTTACCTCTTCACAATTCTATAACAAAAAAAAACGTCATAATGGTCGAGTCCCTTTACATCAATTGTCATACTCACTCCCCATGAGTACTTAGTCTCTGTTTTAGGCTACAACCTACAAACTGGCATCACAAGAATCATTCAGTCATTCAACCAATTTTTAGTTTTTTTATAGCTTTTCCTGTTTTTCAACCACACCCTTTAAAACATTATTTGGAGAATTTTGTTCTGTTTGTTTCATTTTAAAAAAGGTATACTGCTTAGTGAATTACCCCAGCCAAAGCATTTCTTCATTTACAAAAAAATCAGAACAGTGTGATTTTCACTAGATCAGTCAAACAAAATGTTCAAATGCAACAGAAAAATTCAAACAAAAACAAAACAAATTGTAATTTCTTTAGGCATTTGTTGCTATGTCTTTGCAACAAATGCCCAAAGGCACCACAAGTTCCATCACAATCTTTTAGAAAGATTGCTGCGAAATCAGGCATTTTAGGATCAACAATCAAACAACAACGCAACAATAAAAAAAAAAAAGGCCTGCAAAATTCCTGGAGGGAACTGCCTGTCAATAAAGGCTTGAAAATCCCTCCAAAAAACTGATAGTGATTTTGTAGAGTGGTCCTGAGAGTGTTGGTTTGTGTGAACATTCTGATGGGTGTTTTTTTTTTGTTTGTACAGATCAAAACTGAAAGGGAGCTGGATAAGCTGAAAGGCCTCAAACTTGCAGAGCTGTGGTTAGAAGGAAACCCCGTGTGTCAGCATTTTAAGGACCAGGCCATGTACATCAGGTTAGTCCGGTATAAGCCGCCATAGTGAACATGAAAAACATGTTGACAATACAAGTGAATGGCACTTGTCACTGTTATGCCCTTTTTTAGATGTATTAACATCTTGTAGCCTTTCCATGATATGGAATAGATAGAAGGTCTCATTAAGTATGTCTATAAAAGGTGTAGGTGAGGCAGGTTACAGCAGCATGGTACTGAAGATGGATGTAAAATTATGTATGTAGTGTATATTGTGTTGTTATTGTCATGTGGCTTGCAGAAAACTTTGCTGCTGTTGTCCCTTGTTCAGAGTGACTTGCCGTGAACATGAACATTGAAATTTAAGGTAAACACTGGACAGCCACACCAGTGTCGTATAATAAAACTTAAATCACCACACCACTAGCTTCTCTCTGTTAACCAAAACAGCAGAGCCCACTAGGTGTTGGTTACCTGCTAGTATCCCTCTCGTAACACCAGCCACCTGACCATACTTATTCAACACGGTCACTAATTTCCAGCCACTGCCCCAGTAACCAATCACAACTCCTCTCCTCTGACTCGACATGCACCTCTGACCAGGAAGTGCAATATCACTGATTTTCAACTTAATGATTTTAGGGCTTTTTTTTTTTATCACTATCTCTTCTCTGCCTTGCACTTCTTTAATGAGCTTCTTCTCTTGTCCTTTCACACAACATTTAGGCCATTCTCCCCTCTACAGATGCCACTACACAACTTAGTAATTCTAAATTGAAAACAGAAGCCATTTCTATAAGCACACTGAAGTGTGCTCCAAAAAAATGTGTGCTTTTAATTTTCATCTGTCACTTTGACCAGCAACCAAGGAAGTAAAATTTCCTAATATTTTTCAAACACCAGCCATTTGCCAGATGCTTTAAGCCTCTGCCCATGTTGACGCAGTCTGCCCAGTGATCCATCACCATCGCTCTTTTGGCCAGTGAAGAAGGCTGGTTAGCCAGTGACGGGTAAGATCCCACCTTGAATTTCTGGGACAACCTAAGGCAGGCACAGCCACACAACTGGCCTTATCAGTCTCACTTCACAGAGAAGCGAGATGTGGGCAAACAGTCTATGGTTTGATGCATCGCTCTGACTATGTATAGACCCTTTCAACAAGAAAAACAAAAACAATGCTTGAACGTTCTATTTTGTTCCCAATCTACTTCCGCTTCATTAAGATAACATATGGAATGTTAAAACGGAAGCCTTGTGGGAACAACCATGATGCTGATAATGGAACTCTCTTGAAACGGTCAATAGTCTATGCATCCAACGAACTGGAGACACAGGGACCCATTCCTGAACGTGAGCGGGCACTGCGCTCAAGGGCAGAGGTGGCAAGGGCAGTTATCTTGATGTCACAGAGTAGAAGGGCACCTCTGTGAGAGAGGGTTGACTATGGCGCTATATTGGAGCTCTGTTCCTGCTGAATACAACACCAGGCTGCTGGCTTGCTGTTCCTATCCTGCTGTGGGCACATTACAGTCAAAAACATTACACAGTGCATTTGTGATGATTCGTACGTGGGATGCTTACTGAGGACATTGTGCTAACTCTTAGAGAGCTAAAGGGTCCTTGGTTAGTATTATGGAGACATCCAGTAACGTGGCAAAACTCCAGTTCTAGGAATCTGTGCTCTGTAGTGGGAGAATGCTTGGCGCTAAATTTCTCTTCATTCCATATGGCTTTGTTAGGCACTTTCCTCCCCCATCATATCCAGTGCTGAAAAATGCAGCATTTTCTTTGCCACTAACATTCTTTCCTTCATGCTTTTTAACACCTTCATTGTACTCATTAAAGTACAATAAACTTAATTTGATACCCTTGCTTGGCATTTTCTTTCTTATCTTTGCATGTTTCATTTACACACAACATTGACAACAACCGAAAAAAAAAAAGATACTGAGCTAGTTTAAATTTTTAACTTTTACCATACTATTAATTTACTTTCTGTTTGCTTTACTGAACGGCAACTTTGTCTCGACTGTTTTAGGCTTCTTTTCTCCAAACATAGTTGTCCCAGATCTGACAGCATCTAACATTCTCATCTTCATGTAGTCAGTCTCTTCATGGGCTAAGGTGTTTGATAGTTACCCTCACACATGAGTTTCATTTGAGTTTTCCTCCTCGAGAGCCCTGTGGCCCTTTTAAATGATGCTGCATGGGGCAACTTTTCGAGCAACCTGGCTGGGCTATCACATAATTAGTTCCTAGTGTTCCGATTAAATGATCTTGACTGCTTCCCACTGATTAAATTCTCCAGATAAAAATGTGTTGACTAATATTAGTGGTCAAGTTCCCGAACAACATTGCTCGGCAGCATTGCCCAATAAGTTGCCTCTGTGTATCATCACACTGCCTTGCCCAGTTCGTTTGTGGAGTGGGCAGCAGCTGCACGCTCATTACCAGTTACCACCCCCCATGCCCTAGTCCATCTCCTCAGACGTCGGGGGGACGGTGGTGAGTATCGTTGAGGGGTAAGTAGATGATTTGGTGGGTGGTGGGATGAGGTTGGGGTTTTTTTTTTTTTTTTTTTTTTTATTATTATTATTATTATCATTATTATTGAATTTTCTGAAGTTACTCTGCAAACATTTTTAAGAGGTTTAAAGAGTGGGCGTGCACATTTGGGTGTGATAGTGCTGCTTAAAAAATATTTAATTCTAATGCGATATCACTTAATTCCAGCTACAGCTGGGTTTAGCTCAATTGTTTTATATATTTCTGCAACTTGCATGCACTGAGTGTTTTGCTACTTCAGTGTGTGGTTTTTTAACGTTGTAAATGTTTTTTGATTTGCATACGCTATTGTTGAGACGATTGCTTTACGTGGTGCTGCATGGGTCAGTCTGGTATAGACTCGTCTTTTGTGTCAAATGCTTAACGGTTCTGGTGGTTCTTGTGTGGACACCATATCTGTATCACAGAACTGAACAGCTGCAGATAACATTGTCTGAAGTGAATCCATAAGTCCATGGATCCGTGTAGCTTGCAGTAGGTTCCTCTACTGTACCTGGTCTTCTGTGGTGAATGGTGTATTTTCTGGGGTAGGACTGCTAGGCAGAGTGGAATGTCTGGGCTCAGGAAGTTGAGGGCCTTCATGTAAATACGCATTGCAGGAATAAAGTCTGACTTAGGAAGTGGCAAATGTTATCGGTTACATCTCTGTAATTCTCTGGACTGTGGAGTTTTGTGTGTGTGTGTGCGAGCAAGCTCAAAAAGGGAGAGATCAATTATGATCTCTAATAATGATCAGTTATGTAATTTCTATGTTCTTTGTGTTTTCTTGTATCTTTGAATGATGAACAGTGCTGTTCGGGAGAGACTTCCCAGACTTCTGAAGCTGGTATGTCCTTTACAATGCATCATTTATTTTCATTAACCAAATTTGATGTCCAAGTCATTTCTTTGAGAATTTGCTTTATTGTGTCAATAAGTAGTATAATCGATAACTAGGCCGGTGCTCTGGAGGTGGATATTACTCAGACTTTCATGTGTGTGCCATAGGATGGAAACGAACTCCCCGCTCCCATTGTGTTTGACCTTGAAGTAACCCCTGCGGTACTGCCGCCGTGTAAGGTAATGGCAGCCTGCTTTGTGTGTCAAAAAACATGTTATGCTGTATGTCAAATAAAGCTCATGAGGGTGTGCAAAAATGAAAATATTTCTCCAAACTGGAGCCAAATAGAACATGTTGGAAGGAAATATCAAGCTCAATTCCCCCTTTTTGTGCTCTGTAATGCTGTTATAAATGGCTTTCATTACAAATAATTATTATTTTTTTCATCCTCACCATACAGCCCAGTTACTTTGCCTCAGAAGAGATCAAGACTCCGATCCTGATCTTCCTAACACAGTAAGATAATTTGCTTCATGCGCTCTGTCTGTTTGTGTATTAGTGAAGCATGTGGAGATGAGTTAGAGTATGAGGGTGCTGATCTGTCCCTGCCCCCCTCAGGTACTACAGTGTGTACGACTCTGCTGACAGACAGCCCCTCCTGGATGCCTACCACGACAGTGCCACCTTCTCTCTCTCCATCCCCTTCTTCGCGCAGAACCCCTCCAAGTAGGCATCATGCACTCCTCTGTATAGGTCACTCTTTACGTGTATTAATGTTGCAGTCATGCCCGTGCCCATGACCGTGATGTTATTCCACGTCATTATGCATGTCGTTAGACATGTAGTAACTTGTATGTATGTATGTATGTATGTACATGTAACCTTAATTTTTCTGACAAGCATTGGATTGATATGATGGTGTATTCTGCAGATCGTTCCTCTATAAGACCTCTGACTAATTACTGGTATTTTGTACTTTTTTCTTTATATTATGCATTTATATTTTATACCTTATTTTAATTTAGATGTACTTTAGGAGACTATCAAAAAGACAGTCGCAATCTGAAAAGACTCAAAGACCCAAGTAAGTACATTCCCACCTTTTTTTTATTTTATAGTTCTGTATCTTAAAAGGCATCCTATGCACATAGCTTTGAAGTCATTTTGATTGTAAACTAACTTGTAAATGGGAGAATGGCTGTTCCCCGACCCCGATCCGGAGACTCGTATGTGTCATGATGTTTTAAGCCCCCAAAGTCGTCTTCCAGACAACGCTGCATGGAAGGCACTAGGGTTAAGGTTAGGGTTAGGTGCCTTGAAATCGGCGGTCGCAGCGCTGCCTTGAAGGCGACAGTGAGGCCTTAAAACGCCATCGAGCCTCACATATTGCACTTTAAAGCATGTATGACCGACGGTTTGCCAAACTCTTGTTTTTGCTATGCAGCCACCCGGTTTCGACTTTTGAAGCACACACGTCTTAATGTGGTGGCCTTTCTAAACGAACTGCCCAAAACACAACATGATATTGCCTCTTTCAACGTTGACGTGAACACCTTCACAGTGAGTATACATACCAAATTCAATTCTCGGTATGTGGAATATAATTTCATTGTGTGTGTGATTTCCTAACTTTGACTTTTGTGTCTCACTCTCTATAGAATACGCTCTTGTCATTCACTGTCAGTGGAGTGTTCAAAGAAGGTGAAAAAATACATGCTATTTTGTCTCACATATTCATTAGATTCCAGTTGAAGTATTGATAGTAAAACTATTTGTTTAATTTTAACTTTACTCATACTAGTGGATGGTAAATGCCGGGAGACCTTCAGAGCATTCTCCACGTGTCTTCATTGCTGTACCAGCAGGAAATTCAAGGTAAGAGCAGAAAACTGCTATGATGCAAAACATGTTCACATTTGGTTAGTTAAAACTGACAAAACAGATGAACTTAAAACCAGCTTACATTTCTCTTTGACCTACCGATCGGTCTGCTGTGCGGTGCGGCCTGCAGTCTGTGCATAGTGAATGATGAGATGTTCGTACGGAACGCCACGACGGAGGAGATCCGGAAAGCGTTTGTGGCTCCCGCGCCGACCCCCTCCAGCAGCCCTGTGCCCACGCTCTCGGCCGCCCAGCAGGAAATGCTCAGCGCCTTCTCCGTGCAGTCCGGCATGAACCTGGAGTGGTCTCAGAAGTGAGTGTTGGGTTTCTTACCCGGGGTCAGACAAACCCGGCTTAACATTAAATCAGCCAGGTTTGAAGGCTGGCTGTAGCGTTCATATGTAAGGCACAAGGGTCCTTTTTTGGGAACACCATTTATAACAGTTTTCGGCATTTTGTTTCCATCTTGTGGTTTTACAATGTCTGGCGTTCAGCCATTGCTGTTAAAGGAATTATCCGGAGTAAAATGCACTTTAGATCAATTTATGGATGATCGGGAGTACATATGTTGAGTTGACATCAAAATCATGTCATTCGGATGTGTTTTGAGAAAGTTCGATTTTACCGTTTTTAGTCAAAACTCGTTAGCCTGGAAGTGACCAGGGCATGTCATTTCGCCGCTACAAAACACTATTTTTATACCTCTTCTACAGTTCCAAACAACATTACACTTACGTGGTAGTGAGTAGAGGGTCCCTAAAGCAAAAACGAGGGTCCTGAGGTAGGGGAAAATCCGTAGGAGTCGATTGCGGAGTGTGGAGTAACATGCTCTGGAAAGTCACAATTTCGTCGCCTTTGTTTTAAAAAAAAAAAAAAAAGTATTTCTTTCGAAGTTGTATGCAACAGCAAACCCTAGCTTACTAACAGGTTGGAATTTTGAAATGTCACGTGACGTGATGTCGTGCAACGACGTGATGCACGACGTCGACTCCTACGGACTTTCCCCTAAAGATGCCAGCTGCAGCAGCAACATTTCCGGAAAGGTACTGGCTAGATGAAATTAATTCTGGACTCTCTATCCGACCACAAAGACCTCAAGATACTTCGGTTTGGCTTTAGGGACCCTCTACTCACTAGCACGTAAGTGTAATGTTATTTGGAACTGTAGAAGAGGTATAAAAATAGCGTTTTGTAGCAGCGAAATGACATGCCCTGGTCACTTCCAGGCTAACGAGTTTTGACTAAAAACGGTGAAATCGAACTTTCTCAAAACACATCCGAATGACATGATTTTGATGTCAACTCAACGTATGTACTCCCAATCATCCGTAAATTGATCTAAAGTGCATTTTACTCCGGATAATTCCTTTAACAGGTTGAATTCATTCTTTCAACCCTTCCACCCCCAGGTGCCTGCAGGACAATGAGTGGGATTTTGACAGGGCTGCCAAAATTTTTACTGACCTTAAAGTAAGTACACAAATCCACATTGTCCCAAAACATCTTATTTTGAGATCTTTATTTGTGTGAAGGTTATGGTTGAGTGTGCCCTCTAGGGAAATGTTTTTGAATGTGCCATTAAAAATATTTTTTTTTCTTTTGCAGGCTCAAGGGAAAATCCCAGATGTCGCTTTTATAAAGTGAAGATGTTTCCTCCGTTGGTCATGAAATGTACATAGATGTACATTTATTTTTACAAGCATCAATAGAATTTTACAACCAAGTCTTGCACTATGAATTATGAATAAAATATAAAAATGTTGTCTGCCAACCTGTTTTGTCTTCTATGTAAATTAACAGTGTTGGTACAATAAGTGGTTTGCCAGAAAGGACTTTCACCTCAAAAATATACTACCATTCAAAAGTTTGGAATCACTCAAAAAATGTCAGTGAGAAGACCATACTCAAGACCGATACGGTCAGAAAGTTTTCTTTTTTGTGGTTGAAATGATTATCAGAACCCTTGCAGTTCCAGTAAATCCTTGTAGACGTTGACGTTGTAGGGTTGAATTTGTTGAGATGATCTGCAGAAATGATCTCTCGTGCCGTCTCGAGCACTTTTTACACAAGTTGAATTGGCTATTTTCTTGCCCTGTGGTCAAACTGCTCCCACGACAGCTCAAGAGGGGTGATATCCTGTCACTCCACTGGCCAGACTATTAGGCACAGAATGCTAGCAGACCACTGCCTCCCTAAATCGGTCTTGCATTAAATGGAGCAATCCTTTTAGATCATAGTCCTGGAGTAGGATGGGATGAAATGTAATACTACAAATGGAGGTAGGTTCACAAATGATGGCAGGGTTTTGCAAAATGGAGTGATGGCATTCCTTGTACAAGTCATTTTAATTACTCTGCACAAATGTACCACTTTGTCTGAAGCCTTAGGATCAATACATTTGCTCAACTGCTCTTGACATGAAGGGCTCGGTCAGCATTTTTAAACTGTTCTCTTTGATCCAAATGTCATCTGAGTCCACATAATTTTGTCCCAGCCACCCTTTGTACAGTGTTGGTTCTTTTCATATTTTGATTTTTGATCAAGATGAGTGACATTTTTATACGGCTGCTAAATGAGGACATGCGAGGTATGAGTTTCTCTAACTAGACTGACATGCAGATGAACACCAGCCTCTCCACTTTAATCCTGTTGAGAGCCACTTTGCACTTTTCTGTTAAGGACTTATTTTCCCAATAATGACCCGACGTTCTATACATTATCCCTCTTATTATACGGTTACTTGCCAAAACGAATAAATGAACTCCACGATATGTCTCGACATTTATTTGTTACCGTTTCATTGTTGCCTTTGCTGAAAAACGGTCATTATTTAGAGGTCCTTAGGTGAAAATAATGACCGGTAGAACTTCGTTCTACTTGCATTGTGAAGAGCCGTATAATTATGAAAATGATATGCCAATTTAATGGCTTCCACCTCAGTTAGACAAACAGGGTTGCCTAGTAATGAATTAATAATTTCACAAGATGATGGAATACATAATGGGCAATTTCAAAATGGACTTTTCTGAATGTCTCTGTAAATATTTAATTAGAAACCAGCTGCAATAAACATAAGCATTTTCTGCATTTAATGTGATTTTAATCGGAAAGTAACATTTTCTGAGAGGCTCAACATTTTCCAACAGTGGTGTACTTTATTTGTCTCAATGATACATATTGTAAACGACCATTTTGAGTAATACGAGTTGCATAGCTATGTGCAAAAAATTAAATTGTGCGTCTTAGCTTTTCACCTGACTTTTAAGTGCCAAGTCATCAATGGAGGGGGTTGTAAACTGACTTTGGCTTAAGCCAGATCTGATAGGATGTTGGTTGCCAGGCTACAGGTTAGCCCTGTGCCATCAGGCTCCACATTGATCTTCTTGACCACGCCGTCCTCGACCAGCATGGCGTACCTAAGGAGTTCAGACAAGACGGATGAGCAGAGTGCGAGCTACAGTATGTGCCCTTTATAATGAAGCCTGCCACCCAGTGGACTGCAGCTAAACTCGGACCTTGGATTTGATCCAGCTGACCTATTTGATTCGTTCTTCATTCTTAGCAGTCTAGAACAGGCTGAATGCTGCAGGATGTGAGGTTGTCGTCATACAAAACTGCATTCTGGGTAAACCCTTTGTTAGCAATACGTGTTTTTTGTGGTACACTGGTTTCATTTTTTTGTGCAAATGTTTTCTGTTTTACAATATTGACGACATTTGTACCAAGGCCTGAAATACAGACAGTTGTCATACCTTTTGGATCTTTGGTTTCCAAGAACTTGCACAAGCTGATCATTGTCCAGTAAAAGGTCCACTGCCTAAATAACAAGAGCAGGGCCTCAGTAAGAAAGTAGGACATTTTAACATACATAAAAACATTATTTATGTTAAATATAAAACATATTTATTGGAAAATAGCAACTCACTTTTGTGAAAGCTCCTGTGGGATCAGCAAGCATCCTCACCTACGGATTGACAAGAATTTTTCGTGTCAACAATTCAAACACAAAAAGTGCAAATCGGTACACATTATCTGTATGCTGTACAATTCATAAGTCAGTAGTTTACAGTATGACTACTTTTGAGACCATTTACAGGACAGAAAGTTTCTATCATATTTCATTTCTATCAGTTGAGCGTGTGTATACTGTAGTAGTCCACTATAGACTAGTACTAGTGTACTGTACCTGTTGGCTACCATTACAGATACACTTGGTTTTCTGTGTTATACGTGCACCTGCTGACGGCCCAGTGTAAACAGTGGTAGGTTACATCTGATTTTGTCCACTACTTACTTTGCCGTCTGTTCCATGTTCTTTGCCCCAAGCAGCCATGACGAATGCATCATTTACTGAGACACATGCTACTTCCTGGATGCCTTTGCTCCGAAGTTGCCCAGCTTGCTCCACAAACCCAGGGAGATGAGTCTAAATGTTGAACATGGGAATAAAAACTAAACTCATCACAACAATTTGGGAAACTGCATCTTGACCAGCATCTATCTATAGGCGTATTGCAATAATCAGTGAGGGTCATTTTGAAAGCCATAAGTACAGACCTTGGAGCACCCTGGTGTGAAGGCTCCTGGAACAGCAAACAGTACACCTTTCTTCCCTTTGAAGAGCTGGTCCATGGAAACCTTCTTCCCAGGCTCTCCCTCCTGGACCTCCACTGCAGGCAAAGCCTCTCCAATCTAAATACACAGAGTTAGTAGAGCATTTTGGAGTAGGTTTTCATGTGTATAGTAGCCTACTGAAGGATTATAGGTTACTCAGATGATGCACTTCAACTGCCCTCTAAAGGGAAATGCAGTAAAATTCCCCTTAAAAAAAAGCATATTTAAAAGGACAGACACCAGCTCTACACCCACGTTATGCTCATGAACTGTCAATGATCAGTTTCACAAATTCCTACGTGGAAAAATAATGTTCCCTCCCACGTCTTCATCAGAGCCCGAAGACCGTGATGTCCCGTTTACATACCCTAACCTTCACATGTCGCCACAGTGCCATCGTGCTGTCTGCACATGCGCATAACAATGGATGCTGAATACGATTACAGAAGCCATCACCAGTCTAGCACGCCAAGCAATGGAATGTAGCCAGCATCAATTCCGGTGTGCTTTTACGCATTGTATTCAAGTATTTTGAGTCGATCTTAACACAAAAGTCACTGAGAATATGCTTAAAAAACAAAATGCAATTAAAAAATAAAGAGGCCACAAAAAAGTAGAAAAAGTAATTCCATAGGCCAAGTAAGATTCCCTTTTGCCATCCTACTTAGGCTACGTCAGAAATAACTATTTTCAGAGATCATAAAGCAACGTTAATGTCTGTTATGCGCAACATTAAAATATGCATGCATGATAGTTTAGTTCGTGGTTTTGGCCTCATCTTAGCAATGTAACTTTCCCCATCGTCTACGCATAGCCTTACATTTCTACGTCATTAGATAAATAATTAACCACGGATTAGATGAGTGCAAGATAAGATGTAAGATCAGATAATATGTTAACTAGTCTGCTGTGTTAGCTAGTTAGCTAGCTGTTGAACGCAACAAACTAGCGCTTCACGTTGCAAAATGTTACATTTGTTCCCGAAACAATGGCTAACCTAGGCTATTTACTGTGAAACAACATCAGCATGGCGGCCCAGGATTTGCGCCGTTATGTTGGCATAGGCCATTCATGCAGGCGCATTTGTTTTATCCAAAACACGACATGTGCCTTTTGCCAAGGTCAAGTTCGCACGCAGCTAACTTCGAGATCACAGAATATTCAGTTGCAGAGTTTAATTAATTTTACCTTAATTGGCATGTTGAAACAAAATGTGGTGTGCAGCGATCTGATGCTGTGGACAGCTCGAGTCCCTCTCAGGATCGCTGATGTATTCATGGTTTATATCTGCAGCAACCACAGTTGACGGCGTCGGAGCGTTGGTTCCACGTAAGAGACGGGACAAAGTCTACCCGGCTGTTCCCAAGTTAGATAGCTCCGCCTCTATGAACGGGATTTGCACCTGCTCAGCCACTCTGACCGTTTTAGGTTACTCGTTTCCAATCAAAACTAAAATATATAATATAACTTGTTAGGACAAGTACATTTTTAATATTAGACACCTGAGGAAGAGAAGGCTTATTGGTTGCCAAGGCTGAACTAGGTACAGCTTCAAAAACAGGCCCTACGCCTACTCATAAGTTTCCATTGACCTACTTAACCTATAGCTAAATAAGACCTAATTCATTAAAGAGGCCCTCTACAACTCGGGCACTTTGGGCCTGTCTGAACTTAAAAAAAAATAATGATCTCCATAGACACATTGAACATCATTGATAGACTCACTAATTTGCTTTCCAACAAAGTATGATAGTTGATACATTTGCATGGCTCTGGAATATTATATTTTCTGAAGGGTCTCAAAGTACTATTATATGCCCCATATTTGGGAATTATAATATAGGCCTAACTCATTATGTTACATTATCTTTACCTAATCATAGGCTGCCACATAACAAATCCTTGGACTTCATGAACTAAATGTGTTATTGCCTAAATATATAAATGCGTTATTGCCTGTGATGAAACTCATTAATGTTGGTGACTTTTATAAATGAAAAAGTGGTGCTTTTGCACACCTCCTTGGGATGCGCGTGTCGGAGAAGGACCACAGTGTTACTAATATCAAGGAAGTAAGGTTCCCGTACACTGTCTTTTGCAATTGTAGCTTTTTATTGGAACGTTTCGGTCAGATGACCATCATCAGGCAATTTACGATGCAATAAATTGCCTGATGATGGTCATCTGACTGAAACGTTGCAATAAAAAACTGCAATTGCAAATGAAGACAGTGTGCGGCAGCTTTCTACTTCCTTAAAGATGCCATGTGTAAAAATTGAGGAATTAGCATGCTAAATTACTAGCCACGGCCCGACAGGTGTCATAATACCAGTTTCTGCCATGGGAGGCGGTATGCAGGCAACATAACCGCCAGCCAAACTGCAATACACGAATAACTCGCACGGCTTGTGGGCGTACTTGAACCAAAGAGTATACACCTGTCGGGCTGTGGCTAGTAATTTAGCATGCTAATTCAGGTTGATATCTCTGCAGCACTATACCTTGTCATTTTTTTAATTACATCATCACCCTTATTTCTTCTCATTCTTTTGATGCGTGTAGCTCATTTTTTTGGATATTTTTACCTCAATTCTTACACATGGCACCTTTAAAGAAAAGTTTTAGAAATAAAATGCCATTTTTAATTATTGAAAATGGTTCAACATGCCATCTACATCTACACATTCATTTTAATCCTTAAGCCAGTGCCTGCCAACACATAGCATCAACAGTATATGGCCATTTGGAGGATACGTCCTGAAATGGGCAGGATTGCAATTAGTATATTTCCAGATCTGCTTGTCACAAACATTTTATTTGTTCCTGCCACAAACAATTCACAGCAATTGAAGAGTCAAAAATATGTCCAATGTTCCTAACCACTTTTCCTTCACCTTGACATCATGAGGTTAGGGAAAGATGTGGGGGAGAATTCATTAGCTCATAGGGACAATACAACCTCAGTGCCAGGGAATCTGACTGCATTATGTGACGGCAGATGTTATTGACTTGGGTCTTAAAAAGTAATTTCTGAAATGAATTGTGGGATACTGCCTCTTTTCTCTTCCTGCAGGATAATTTAGTCCAGTGTATCCTAAAAGAGATGAGAGAAAGCACTGAAGCACCTTAGTGTTTAGAGAATTTGGCCAGCTTATATTGTGCCTGTCATTAGATACTTCATTTTCCTCTGTTAGGAGCCTTCCCAGGAAAAAAAGACTATTCAGCTGCAGCCATAGTCTTTATACTTGATAGTATTGTCTCTGACAATCATGTTATATGGTACCTTTAAAGAACCATGTGCTCTAAGGTAGTACAGAAATTATATTAGTATATAGATATAGATACTTAGATATTAAATACTTAGATATAAGTCAGTAACAGCTGCACATATGGCTGACAAAGATAAAAGGTCACATTGAAGCAAAATAGTGCCATATACAAAAACACATGACCATGATGAATATGAAGGTATGATGGATGAGAAACGCATGCCTTGACTCATTATAAATCCGTAAAACATCAGTCTGAACAAAACATAAGATAAGAGAAGGTAATCAGAGGGAACTAGATTTGCTAAAATGCAACTGATATACATTGAAAGTGACTATAGCAATTTACTAAATGAGCAGTTTGTAGAAGTATAATCCATCTCTCTACTCTATTATAGTGAAGAGCTCACCCACTGGTTCTCGTGTAGCCCTGAATTTACACATTCCTCAACAACAGGTGAACAGGTGGACCAAGAGGAAGCGAACCAGACAGACAGGACAAAATTCAAATGAGACCAATGATGTGTGATGGCGTCTGTTAATTTATTACAAAACACAAAACACCAACAATCTTTTGTTTAAAATATCCCTAGTTTCCTCTGGTGTTTTAGAACTTTTCTTGTCTCACAGTGATTCAATATGAACAAGTTGAGATAAGTCACTACTGATGAACCATTTAGCTTGACTGAAAGAAACAGTACACAGAGACATTCACAACCATTAGACTGGAACCCACACGCAAAACAAAAACAAAAATATTAACAAACATCAGCAAATTGAGTAAAAAATAGAATTTAATCTTTTTAAATACAATATTTTTAAAATACAAATATTGATTTGTTCGTTAACTTAATAATAAGCTTGTGTTATTACTATTGATTATTACCACTTATTACGTTTGAGGTTTGATTTACAGTATGTGAATATACAGGGACATGTGAAACAATGTTTTGGTAATCAGTTGTATTGCTCATTTACATAAATATACACAAACATACTAACATCTATAGATGACCTTAAATTATCTCTAAATTATGTGATCTCTGAAAACACCTCAATATCCGACAGACAGATGGCAATATATAATGATTATCCATATGGAACACCATGGTAGTATAATCATAACATTAGAGATATTATTGACACAAACATCAACATTTTTACAACTCTGTATGGACCCAGATATCCATGATTATGTACACATTCTATGCTCTCAAGTTTTAACTGAGAAAACACTTACTTGAGCGTACAAAAATCAATGCAAAATAACAAAAATGAAACATATATTGTTTTCAGGGCCAAAAACTAAGGTTTATAGAGAAATAGATAAAAATAGTTTGTCTATAACAAATACATAAAAGTCTGCCATCTCAAACCCAGTCTCACACTGCACTGTGCACCCTTCAATAGTAAGGCTGGCAATGTCTGTTAGTATAAGAACAAGGAAATAATAAAAAGAAACAGACTAACAACAGGGAACTGTCTTGCAGTGTTCAACACTACTTACAGTTTGTGTCTGAAGCCTGCAATACCAGAAACACTACTAAAAACTAATAACAAATCATTCATGTTAAAAATGTCAAGATCCCTGGTTTTGTATTTCTTCCAAAATTCAATTAGTACCCATTAACAAACCTAAGGTTTTTTTTTATTATTTTTTATTATTTTTTAAATGAGTTCAATACAAAACTAACATTCACAACATTCTCTCAAATGGATTGCTTTATTGTCATACCAAACCTGAGGCCAAGCAAAACTATAGTATCCCTAACTGGACATGGTTCATAAAGACCCATTACATGAAACTATGAGGAGAAAAACAAACAAACAAACAAACACTAGTTATTAAAGTACCCAAGCATCCGAAACTACGACTCGAGGACACTTGTTGCATGTAGTATGTTCTTTCATATGGCAAAACCTCCTGCTCTAGCTGGAACACTTCTGCTCCCTGGTGAAGGGAACAGCAGCCATTGCCAATGCAGTGTACTGCATGAGTCAAACAATCGGACAGTGTACACATACAATCACGACAACTTACAGTATGAAACTAGGAAAGCACCCTGAAACGAACATGTAACTTTGAATTTCACATAAGGGACTCAGATGCCGCATGAGTAGTAGTGACTGAAAATTTGAGTGTGTTCACTGGAACACCAACTGAGAGGTGTGTGATCGAGTGATCGAATTATGTCTGAAAGAAAGGACAATAAGGTAGCATAGTTGTGGGAGTCTGAACTGATTATGTTTGCATATACCAGACAGAAGTCTGACAACAATCATCCACAGCAGTAAAAACAAATGGACTTAACACATGGTCACAGGGTCCCCCATCCATCCCCGTTCCCCTTCAACCCCCCCCCACCCCCCCCACCCCCACCACCAACCCCAACCCCGTAATGTGAGGCTCACCATGTTGCATTAAATGTTGCTCTGGGCCAAAATGGCTAGCAGGCTAAAAAGTTCCACACAGCTTTAGAGTACCTCAGGAGGTCAAATATCTGTCTATGGCAAAGTCCAGCACGCCTGCTTCAACAACCGATGGCTGAATCAGTGTGTGTCACTTTCATTCATTTTCAGTTGGTGTGTAATCCAAATATCAAAAAAAAAAAAAAAAAAAAAAAAAACTTCATCGCGTTAATATTTTTTCGGAGGTCCAAAGCTGATTATCCATTCTGATTTCCTCTTTGAATAAACAGGCTCCTCTGAAAAGTTCTGAAAAGATCCAATAGATTCCAGGGGCTGATGCCACCTCGCCTACAGGGCCTGGGATTGCAATTTCCCTGATCTTGATGCACCATCATCGGTTATACAACACAGTGGAATCGCTGTGTACTATACAGTGTACTAACTTGCTCTCTCTCTCTCTCTCTCTCTCTTTCACACACTCACACACACAACACACACTAACCCCTACTCTACTTTAACAACTCTCGGTATAAATAAAACTATTGTGACTATTTTATGCTAATATATACAGACAGATATCTGAGTTGACAATCATGGTGTTCCCTTTTTGGACTCAAACATTTGCTGTGTGCAAGCAATCCATGTCGGATTCAGTCTACCAAAACTCATGTTACACGGTGCATTTCTTTTCCTTTCAGAGGACACTCATCTCTGGACGGTGCACATAACATTGCTGAATGTTGCACAGAGGAGCTTGTTATCGTCCTTCCATCCCAAAAGAGGAAACTGATTACTCACTCCCCCACTGCCAAGGACGATGGGTGAGGTCAGTGTCTATCTGGTTTGCGTCTGAGGACTGCAGAACACAAAGGTGGCAATTCCCTTCACCAAGCTTGCTCCTTTATTTCCTCTCAGCTTAATAAACTGAAACTGCACTATCCACAACGTTATGACTATTATTACTCTCTACAAGTTGTTTTGTAGTTATATTGCTTTTAAAAGTATTGCATCTGGTTTAACATTTGCCATACTATTCTGTTTCACACATATACCCACATGTAAACCATGCTGTGTGTGAGTGTGTATTCTGTCCCTAGATTCCTGCCTGCCAGACACACAAAATGGTTTCCAAAGATCCTGTCTATGCCCAACTGTGCATATCACAAGCAAGGTGCTTTTGTCTTTTACACTTCTTGCATACATCTATACTACAAAAGGTTACTGTTTTAGGGAGAGGAAAAGTGTTTATAAAAGCTACTGAAAGCACGCCGCATGTAGGTTTTTACACTATTGAAATGTGTGTTTGTTTTTAGTTGAGCCTATGCTTCTTTGTTCCAGTCAAAAGCTGTGTAATGACTTCAAACAAAGATACACTCACACTAGTTTGAGAAATAAAATCATATGACATTTTACTTTGCGACATTCATGCTTATATGACTTGAATGTACAATAATAGCTAATTTGTAGGCATTAAGTGGAAGTTACATATATTTTTTACACTAGTCTTTGAGGATATTCTTAACATTTTAAGTGGAAATGCAGCTGAAATGGGGCCTAATATAAATACTGCTAGTGTGTATCTCTGTACACAGGAATACATAATTACTTCTACAAGATTATACACAGCTACCTCTGATGGGTTCACAGCATATTGAATGCCATCCTTTGCAAGGGGAGGCAAGGGTCGATTAAGTAAAGCCTGTTTAGAATTTCAAAAAGGGAAACATATGGTGCACCGTTACTTTATATTGCTTCTTTCCTAACTGCAGGATTGCGTTTTTATTTCAATGTCAGAATATCTAACAAAAAGTGCCCAGTGAACATTGTAAATGAACATCTGACTAATCTGAATAAAATGTGAAGAGAAGGAATTCAAAGTGACATTTCACACACACCAAACTAATCTCTACCAGCCATTGCAGCATTCTGTCAATTGTCACAAAAGTTAATTGGGATGTTCCTCCTCCTACCCCACACATAAAATCAGTGGCCCAATGGTGTCCGAAAGATACAGCTGGCGGCTGGAGATTAGGTTGAAAGAGTATGGAGTATGGCTTTAAGCACTCATCTACTGTAATATTTGCTGCAGTTTGCCTCTTCTTCCACAGGACTACACAAGGGTAAGAGTTTGACAGCTATAGTGTGTGCCTTAAACACACATCATGGGGTCTTTCATAACAAACCTTTTATGCCATAAGTCAAATGTTCTTTCATAGCGCCATGATCACTATCCATCCAGCCAGCCACGTTAAAAAAAAGGGATCAACTGGTCAGCCTTCCACGAAGGTATGACCACCTCTCACAAGTTCTCCTTCCTCCATCCATCAGTCCGTCCGTCCATCGGTCTGGAGCTTGGAGTGTTTTGCTCTAGGGCGAGTCCATCATGGCCTCAAGCATCTCCAGGAAGAGTTTGTGCATGGGCACGCCGCCGCGGGTCTTGATCCCGTAGAAGGTGGTGAGGGCGCGGCCGGCAGTCTGGCGCAGCAGGGGCAGCGTGAGGAGCAGGCGGCCGGCGCGCTGGGGGTCCTCGGGCCGCCGCTGGCTCTCCAGCTCCAACAGGGCCTGGTGCAGCAGGTCGCGCAGCTTCTGCACCGCCTCCATGTCCTCGATGTACACCGAGTCTGAGAGGAGACAAGTGCAGGAAGGGAGGAGTGGGAGAAGGAGGAGGAAGAGGAGGAGGAAGAGGGGGAGGAAGAGAGGGAGGAAGAGGAGGAGGAAGAGGGGGAGGAGGAGGGGGAGGAAGAGAGGGAGGAAGAGGAGGAGGAAGAGGGGGAGGAGGAGGGGAGGAAGAGAGGGAGGAAGAGAGGAGGAAGAGAGGGAGGAAGAGGAGGAGGAAGAGAGGGAGGAAGAGAGGGAGGAAGAGAGGGAGGAAGAGAGGGAGGAAGAGGAGGACAAGATAAAAAAAAAGATAACATTAAAAAAATACCCAAAAGAGTGTCTCAAGTGGCGCCATTCTGTACATGAAAACATACACATAAGTAAAAAGATAAAACAAAAAAAGAATCAGTCATTAGATACATCAGTGCGGCAGAGAGAGGAGTTACAGTATATAGTTTGATGGCCATGGGTAGATAGATAGATACAGTAGAGGAGGAGGAAGAAAGAGAAGAGAACGGGGGAGTGAGAAAAGCAATAGCTGGGAGTGTCGCAGCGACTAGTGCATTCACATGCAAATGCAGGCTTTGCCGACTGATGTTTGATGACAACAGATTGTGATGCATGTTCTATTGACAGGGCAATCACCGACAGCTTGAGTATTTGCATACCAAATAGAAAGTGTGGGGGCTAGGCAGCCTATCAGAGGGAATCTAGTGTTTACTGTAATCACTGGTGTCACGAGGCCCGCTGGAACAGGAGGGAAAATGTCCATTACACCTTTTTTTCCCACAATGCTTTACAGCAGACAACACATTCTGCAACTGACCACATTCGGGGGGAAAGTTGTGGTTACCTGAGTTGGTAAGGGCTATGGCCTTGAGCATGACGAACTCCTCACGGTCCAGCTGTAGGGAGCGGAAACGCCGTGCCAGCTGGCTGATGGCGGCGTTGAGCTCGGTCAGGCCCGCCACGCGGGACATCTCCTCGTCCAGGACAAAGTCCTCGGCGAACACCACCTCGTCCTCGCAGCCTAGCGAGCGGTAGGCCACGCCCAGCACCAGCACCTCCAGCCACACCGACTGCAGCACGGACATCTGGTCGGCCAGCGAAAGGGACAGGAAGCCTGTTGGGGGAAGAGAGGTGTCGAGAGAGAGGGTTTCAGGGAGGTGACAGGCATACCACACTTCGTAAAAGCTCTGATATGACACCCAACCGAATCCTTAATCCGGGAAAATCAGCAGCTGGCACCCCTCTCCCCACAAAACACCTCTGCTTGCTATTCAAAAGGCTCACGGTCTCCAACCCCCTTCCCCAAAACAACCCTCTCGCACTTCGTTCCTTTTGTTGTCCCTGTTTCCTCTCCACCTCCTACTCTCTCACCAGGGATGTGTTTGGCCCAGCCGATGATGACCACCAGCTCCCTGTCTGCCAGGTCACAGAGCGTGGTGAGGGTCCGCTGGGCCGTGTCCGCCTGCAGCGGGTCCGGCATGGCGAAGAGCTTCTCTGGCTCGGCCACCAGCAGGTGGGACACGATGATGTTGGAGGAGCCTGAAGGACATCAGAATAGAGGAGAATCTCAGTTATAGACCCTTTCAAGAGAGTTCCATTATCAGCATCATAGTTGGCCCCACAAGACTTCCTTTTTAACATTCCATATGTTATCTTAATGCAGAGAAAGTAGATTGGGACCCAAATAGAACGTTCAAGCATTGTTTTTGTTTTTATTGTTGAAAGGGTCTATATTGTTTGCAGGTCCAAGTTCAGGAGCTCAGCAGTAGTGATCCTATTTCCGTCACCCATCCTGTTAGTAGTAAACCATCTACTGTAAGTATTAAGGTATAAGCATGCATTTGCACTTGTTTTTATACTTCCTAGTCTGCTCAGATTCCATACATGTACAGTTGGTGGCTTGATAGTGCAGTAATCACAAATAATTGGGTCCACACAGAGAAATTTACATAACTAGGACTCCAGCGAACTCTCGCATACTTGCACACTCATTGGACAATCAGAGCCTGTGCGATTCGATGCAGGGGAAAAAAAACATCTTGTAGTAAAGAAGGTAAGCAATTTTGCAAATGTGGGGACGACACAAAACTTGGCCATAAATATTTTGTATGCACTTGCGGTGATGGCCTAGTAATGTGAATAGCGGACTATAACCAAAAAAAAACAAATTGGATTTGCACCAAATAAAGGCTGTGTTGTGGGGTGGTGTTTCTACAACATGCACAAAACGTTCAAGCAGTGACATGTGGTTTAATGCATATGGGTTAACATGACATGAGTCGGACAGAAGATGGGCCTGTCTTTAGTTCCTGAATTCTGTCTCTCTCAAGTCACGTTAAATGGTGTGATTAGCAACTAGAATTAAAAGAATTTCCGGGGTGACACCCCATGTTATTATTATTATGCTATAGGTTCAAATTTAGCTAATTAGGTTAATTTAGCAAAAAAAGCCTAATTAGTCAAAGAGTTGTGTGTAAATAAAGGTTAAGATATTATATTCTAATGAAATGAAGTACCGATATTTCTAACACAAAATAACTAGCATAAAATTACAACGAATTTTCTTCTCTGCACTGGTTGTTACAATAAGCCTAAATACATATAAATAGTAATGATTATCAAATAAAATGTATAACAGCATGCTATTTCAAACCAAAAATAAACAAACAATTATGTCTAAAACACACTCCACAGTGGCACTGTCTCATCTAAGATCTGGAGCAGAGGCAGGAAAGGGTAAAATTTCTCAACAAATTCTCAAAAATTACAAAATGTGAGCAAACACAACACTATGCAAATTAGATTTATCTACTGAAATGAAAACTCCACGGAGTTTGTTTTGTAGGCTACATGATCCCCAACTAGCGTGCAGTGCAGAGCTACACCAACACACCAGCCACGCACATCAACTACACTCAACTACGTGTATGCCACATGCATAGTTTAGGTGAGTTATAGTTTAAACAGAGAACTATTTGTGTGAAGGTATTAGCTGCGTAGATTCAAGATGAATCTAGCTAGTTGTATGTTTTTGAAGTGCAAGACTGAAATAAGCGTCACGAGTAGGCTACGTGAAAGTATTGCAGCAGCTAAGCTACCATGATTGAGGGGAACTGTGTAATTACGTGGTATCAGTGGGTGGTATCGATTCATTTTTACGAGTACAAGTACGGGTCCAGTATCGGCCCGATCCCCGATGCCAGTATCAGTATCGGCCCATCCCTATTATTATTTATTGCTTCAGATGTTGAGGAGACGAAACCCCAGATTTTTATTCTGTTATACAAGTACAAGGAGATATTATAAAGTAATTTTGAGTCTTGATTCATTCCATCAGAGGCCTGGTATGGCTGACCCCAGTAGCTTACCTTTCTCTCCCTCTTTCCTCAGTGGTATCGGAGCACTCTGGTACGTGGCGTTCTCCACTTCGGGACGTCGCTTGTACTTTTGCCGCCCTCCTCTCACTCGGTCAAGGCGCACTCCTGAATTAAAGAACATTGGGGGACAGCCACAGAAGGTTAATGGTGATACGACAAGACATTAAATATATAAAACAAAAACCACACAACCCTGAAATATAGGGGCACAGCTGCAAGAGATTCAACAAGTAGGGAAAGGACTGCAACTGGTTTCCAGCTTAGATGCTATCCTGGCTCCAGCCCCAGTAAGCAGGGCTGTGTGGTCCACAAAAAGGTGTGCTCCCTATGGGCAGCAACACTGGACTCAGGCCACTCACCCTCTTTGAGCATGCCCACTTTGAGGCACTTGGTGAAACGGCAAGCCTGGCAGGCCTTCCTGCGTCGCTTTGTGATCTCACACTCGTTGGATGCCGGACAGCTGTACTCAATGTTACCTAGGAAACAGACAAAGACAGGAAACGCAAGGTGTGAGAGAAGCATCCAAATGAACAGGGAAGCGCTCCAGACCAGTGGCTTGTGACTAGCATTAGACAGCACAAAAAAAATGTAAACAAAAGAAAAAACAACAAGAACTAGAACATTAAGAGGGCTGAAAACAGTTCTTTGTATTAAGTTTTTCAATCTACACAAAGGAAGAAAGTACCCAAATAATAAACCCTTTAGGTTTACTTATGCATGATAATAAAGATCAATGTCCCTTTTATCTGTATTTGTATTCTCAAAATTTGTTGGGCCTTTTTTAAAACAAACGTGTAACCTTGAAAAATAGGTCAAGCTAAAAAAAGTGGGTGAGTCTAAGGTGACTTGAGATTACATTCAGGTATAGCCTTGCATGGTTACAGTTTTTTTTTCTCTCCAAAATATCCCTTTTTGAAAGATCTTTGCAGGGATGGACAGACAGACAAGGTATTGAATTTACTGTAACTGATGGAATGTCTCTATAACATATTACATGTTAAGCCCTTATGAGGGTTTGATTACAGCTTAATATTTATCGATATTTCAGCCCCCAAAATGCATACCATTACAGTTATTTTCAATCGCTAACAAGTGCTTACCCATACTTCAGATACTTTTTCTAAACTCTTAACACAGACTCACACCTACAAAACACAATTGGCCAAATGGATAATTTTCTTCTCAAAAACACATTTTGTTAAATAGATACTAACACATCTTTCTCTGCACACACTAACTTTACCAAAACACTGGAAATCTGACTCAAAATGAAATTATTCTGTCAAAGAATAACACTTGATTTCACTTCACATGGTACATGCAGTCAATCAAAGTACACCAGGTTTCAAAATACTGGCTATTGACATTACAAAAACGGCATAGACTTTTATGTTTTAAGTCACAGTTTTACAGGTATTTGCATGCAAAACATGGTATCCACCGTTTTTACACCAAATTTCTTGGTTGGGAACTGTATGGCCACATGTAATGTTCATATTCAAAAGCATTCCAGTAAAAAGCAAATCAGTTTTTTTCCCTTTACTGTTTACTACAGGAGGTAGCCTACAGTGGAAATACTGTTTACAGTATGATAGAACGGAAAAAGTTTTACAGTATTGCTTACAGTAAACAAAATATCCATGAAACACACAAGAGCATTCTGAACAAAAAGCAACAGCAAAAAGGGGGGCTAAAAAAAAATCTCTGCGATCTTCAGAGTTAGGCCACATGTTTTCATCAACATCACATCATATATTATACAAGGCGATGCACCTGGGATAAAACCATTTGGTAGCAGAAGCAGAGCAGAAGCAGAGGTTTTTATATTGTATCTAAGGTTTTTAATATTGTGTTTGCTATTGTGGGATGTTGTGTGTTAACGTAAATACTACAAAAACAATCCATAGTTTTGTTGGGAGGTATAGCATGTCTGTTAAGAAAGTGTAAGCATTGTGGAAATGTGTTCACTGACTGCATACTGTGTGAAAACGACATGAAATGTGTGAATGGTATGGCCACAAAAGACTGTATGCTGTGCTAATTGTGTTTAGAGTTTTGAAAATGTGGTTAAACAAAAAAAAAACTGGTTAGACAAACGCTTGTTAGCGACTGAAAAAAACTGTAACTCAACTCACCTTGTATTGTTCTCTTGAAAAAGGCCTTGCAGGCTTCACACGAGGCCACCCCGTAGTGATAGCCCGACGCCACATCTCCACACACTAGGCAGAGCCTCTTGGGCAAGGTGCTCAGGGCGTACTTGCACCGTCCACCTCCGCTGCCCGTGGACCCTTCCTCGGCGCCGTCCCCGGCCTCCTCTTTGAAGTGGCAGCGCAGCGCAGGTGTGTAGAGCGGCGGCGAATAACGACCGGTGCCGTCTCCACGGGTCCCTCCGCCGCCGCTCTGGGACGAGTCGGACGAGGCTCCACCGGGACTGGCGCGGCCCCCGCCGGCTCCCTCGGGGCTGCTGGGCTCCGCTTTAATGTAGAGATCTGAACGGCGCTCCCTGGAAGACATTATTCCTGCCACAGGAGAAGCACAGAGGACATACAGTTACAGTTACCGGTACATAGCTATATAATTATAATAACATTTTTTTAAGCATTCTGCCAACACTTTTGTTTAAACTCGTTTTGACATGGAAATATACCCAAGTTTCTCCGTTTTTTTCATCAGAGTAAGTTTAGATTTTATTAAACATTTGCCCAAATACTTGACACTTGCTTAAAAGATAGGACTTGGGTGTGTGATCAGTCAAAGCTTTTTAAGATGTCTATGAACAGCAACTTCATGTTTTAAGCTAGAGGGTTAGCCAGTGTTTCAGTCTTTCATAGGAGCATGATAACTTTAACACATAGTCTAAGTTCTGATTACAGCTACAGCTCTGAGTAGCCTTCAGTGTTGCTGGATAGTTTTCAGAGGCCATTCAGCATAGCGCTGAAATACATATACAGGTAACCAGTGGCTAGCCTACATAGGCCTAGTCATATAACTCTTTACCCTGAGAAGTGAACATATGTTAATGTATCAACATAAGAGAAAAGCTTTCCTCTAACTTCAACAGAAGATTTACCTTTTAAATACAAGTTAACAAAAAACACACAAATCCAAGCTCAGTCTCATCAGAACGCAAAATACACTTTGGGTTAAGGTGTTGCTCACTGTTTCATACTAGCTGGCTGGCACAGTCAGCTCGATTTGCAGTCAGGCTTTCTATCAGGCTTGGAATCATGTAATTCCATGGTTTGCTTTCATTTCTTCAGTATTGTATTTTTCTGTTGAATGTATATCTTCCATATACTAAGCCAGTGTTTATCAAACTTTTTCAGACCAAGGACCACTTAATCAATAAAAAAAAGCCTAACGGACCACCTAGCTAAAAAAAAAAAAAGTACGGAACACTTGGGCTAGCTTGCGGACCCCCGGACCACACTTTGAGAAACACTGTACTAAGCAAAGCAAACATGCCTACATTCCCATTCGGCCACATTTATATCTGTTTATATATTTGGCAAGACCTTTGTTAGCAACAACACAAAACACCTATGAGAACACAGAGGTCTGCCATGTAATTTACTTCTAAATTCTGATGGATTTTAAATTACATAGACCCAATCAGCATTCTTGTTTCAACAGCAATAACAGAGTAGCCTAGAAATCTAGATGCGCCCCTAGCGGCAAATTACATTTGCTGCCAGGGCTAGTCTAGCAACTCTCCGTTTGCTTGTGAGCTCCAGAAATCTAAACTTAATCAGGCAATTGACATCGTGTATAGAGTCGTTTGGTGAGCTTAACATAATGATTGATGGCAGAGTTGCAACGGTTTGGCTTGAATTCCCTGCTACTGGAAAACAAATATCCTATTGCGTCCTATTGCGTGCAGAGGGAATTTGAAAGACAACTGATTATCCCGCCCCTCGGACTGAGCACTGCGAACGGTGAGTGCCCAGACCCTACATTTTAATGTGGGTCTGGCTCGCCAGGCTAATAACAGAGCCTTCCTGGTGGCATTAAACCAGGCACCTCAGCTACTTTGTTGAAGTACTCAGCATAAATTGGTAGCTATTACTAGGTTATAAGAAAAAGGCGCTGTTATTAGAAACTGAGGTCAATGCTGAGGTCAGTGAATTTACAATCAGGACACATTCTAATAGATGGGCAAAGTGCATAGCTCACTGTAGTGAGGTGGCGGACTCCTACAGTGGCTTGATTGTTAGACAGTAGCAATTACCTGCTAATACCACTTATGCAAACATCTAGAAAACATTCCCTTCTCCAATAAGTAGGCCACTACATTTCATAACAACCTTAAAAGGTTCTGAGGTTTGACACTGACAGTGACACATGACAAAGTGTAAAAACTGGAAGTGAATATTTCCACATACAAGGGTATGCCAGACTATGTGCAACAGTGGATGTATAATCTGAGCCCCACTGCCTGCTGCCAGGGCAGATTAGGGTCATTAATCCAGCAGAGAAGAGCTTCAAGCCTTTAATTAAACTGCCAGAAAGAGGCCCAGATTGTAGAGCAGCAGACTATAAGATCCAGTACCCAAACAATGAAGTTGCTACTTTGTCAATCAAATACACAATATTGATTCAGCAAAACTGATTCAGCAAAATGGTTAACTTAATGTCTAAGGTTAAGTATGAAAAATACCATTCTCATATTCTCATTCTCTTGAGGTAAAACTCAACCATCATCGTAAACACTATGGGGCCCACATGACAAAACAAAAGGCAACAGCTGTATTGCAACTTCAATTGGCACTCATAACTCAAAGCATGTGCTATACGTCACTGGACGGTATGTGTTGCTAAACTGTATTATAGCAAATCTCATTAAATGCTTGACTGTCCTTTCTTTCACTTCCCTTTGTCTCATCCACACATTTCACTGCCAATGAAAACTTCTGTTGTACTAATTCTAGCTGTTATTGCTTATTTCACAAAGACAGGGCCCAGGACATGAACATGTACAAAAAAGTGTGGGTCAACCAAGCAGCCATTTCTCAATAAACGTTGTCCTGCTTGGCTCCCCTCAACTCTCTCATGACATGTTGGGCAATGCTGGGCAATGTACAGAGTTGCTGTAATGGGCTGGTGTCTGGGGTATGGTGTAACACTCTGCCCTACAATCCCATTCCCAATGCAGTATGACATGTAACCTTTGCTATTACATCCCTTAGCCACCTCTCTCTCTCTCTCTCATTCACTCTTTCTACTTTTCTGTCACTGCAGTGCCGTGCTTCCAAAAGCTATCATTAGAGTGAGCCAGGCAGCCAGAGGATGGCAGACTGGCTCAGGTGAGGCAAAACAGGAAAAACGTCACGCAACCGCCTTATACCATGCAGCATATTTACATTACATTACATTACATTTAGCAGACACTTCTTGACCAAAGTGACTTACATAAGTCAGCTATATTACAAGGGATCACATTGTCCCCTGGAGCAACTTGGGGTTAAGTGCCTTGATCAAGGGCACAACGGTGGAAGCCGGGAATTGAACCGACAACGTTAGCCCAGCTCCTTAACCACTACACTACCACCATGTTTATCAGAATATTTGGTTAACCTGTTTGAGATGGTTATTGTGTAAAGTATTGACTGTGAAAAGTGATTCAGAGACAACAATTAAACGATGTCATGCGCACGAGCTCCCTATTCCAAAGATTCTAGAACAGAGCTCTGTTCTAGAATCTTTGATTTCTACCCTTTGTGTGCTAACCTCCTCAAGTAACGTTACGCCTGCGAGGAACACCGCGTGTTCCAGCTTTGGAATGGATTCACGGCATGTGCTTGAAGAAAAGCACTGGAATGACACAGAAAAGGTTATTAAAAATGTCAGCGCCAGAACATATATGAAATATTCTGCATCAAGCAGCAGAGTAGATGCGAAGACTTCCACGGACAGGTATCAATTTATGTCATGTAAACATTATAAACTAAAGATTAGCTTGGGTAAAAAGAAAGGTTATGGTCGTTGCCAGGTTAGCGAACAACCCTAACGTTACAAGCTAGTTCTAGCAAACTAGAAGCTATGCTAAGAAGCCAGATGGTCGCTTCAAACCCTGTGTTTGGCGGAATAATGTCAAACATGGGTCTGCTCAAAAGATGAGGACTAGCTTTTACTCCTATATAACTTACTGACAATGAATAGGTAAGTTGACTGGCGAAAAATGGGTTGGGAATGGCTAACGTTACTGACGCTGCTGTAATTAGCAACTTTAACATCACTTGCTAGGGCTTCTACAACAACTCCAAGCAAGCTAGCCAGCTAACATCAATGTAGCTACCGTTAACTGTGTTGCTAGCCGACTTACCTCCACCTTTAAAGGTAACAAGAGAGCCGGCGATATGTCCTCACCCTTCTGTGTTAACTCTCAGGGCTGGTAGTATCCAGCCGTAAACTAAATTAATCTGTCTCGTTTCCAATAAACTGTCTGAACTATAAACTTAGCTAACGTCACATCTGTAGCAATGTACATTTTCCAACATAACGTTACTGTCTGCATGCAAACTCAGTGTCGAAGGCTATTGGTTGGTTGGAGGGAGGAGGGAACCTTTACAGTTGGGGGAGGACACTTATTAATTTATTAATAAGAAAAAGAGACAGCGTCTCGACATTGTGAAAATTGAGGATGTGTCCATATTACACACACACAGGGCTACATACGACTGTAACGGAGAATGACAGAATAGCCGGCTTAGCTTTCCATTAATTTGAGCAGGCCTTTAATTATAACACGTTCGAATATGCAGTGCGCAGGTTAGGCCAATGTAGGCCTACTGTGTTAATCGAAAAATGCACAACACAATGTACTTACACCCTATAGTATGACATTGACATATGATTGTTATGGCCATTAAGTCAAATAATTGCTTATTTGTATTAATTACAAACCTTTAACAAAAATACTTAATATTCCCCTCTAATTAATAATCCTATTATTTCATATTGCATATAAGAAAATACATATAGAATGAAAACATATTGAGATCACAGAATTGTAAATGTGTAGTATACCTGATCTGTAGGGCAGTTTCTCTGTGTTGCTAGTGCTGAGTATCCTCTTTCTCTCAGTTGCTGTATGGCTTGGTCAGTTCAATCTGGTCATCAGGAGCCCTATGAAACATAAACATACAAGATATAAACTCAAGGTTACTAAAACATTGTATGCTATGAATTGTATGTTACACCACAGTGGAAAACCAATGGCAGATTTTGACAACTGTATAGAATACAGTAGGTTATAGAATTGCATCAAATAAAGAAAACTGTTTAAACTGCTTTATACATTTTATACACTTTCTACACATTTTCTTAATTATGAAAATCTGTGCTCACTCTCCTTCGTTCTCTCAACTTTTTTAATCTTAAAATGTTCACTGCCATGACGCCTCCAAACTGATAAAGCATTTAAAGACTTTAACTCTGCCTTTCTCACTCAACGTCATGCACATGCTAAATTACTGTGATTCAAATAGCTACTACAATGACCAGTTAGGCCTAATTAATAATGGTGAATGACCATCACAACTCTGAATATTTTGTCACATTTCACACACTGACTGCTGTCATATCTCTATAAAAATGGAAGATGTTCTGTTACCTGCCTGTTCCCATCAACAGTTTGACATAAAATGCTGACATAGGGGAGCTGTTTCTTTGTCACAACACAAGCATGCATTCAAATGCTCTCTCTCTCTTTCTCTCTCACTCAATCTTGCTATCTCTTTCTCACCCAATTGTACTCACTCTCTCTCACACACACACACCCTCCCCCTCTCTGTGACACATTCCAAAGGTCAAAGTCACAGGAGGGCTTGAAGGACAAACGCAATGACTACAATCTCTTTCTGTATCATACTGCAGGCACACAAAAGGGAAAACAACCCTTTAAACTGGGTGATAATTTACCAAGTTTTGTAGGAAAGAGGCAAGACAAAAGAAAAAAGAGGAAAGATAAAAGGCTTTCACTTGTTTCAAGCACTACACTATAGATTTATAGGCAGCAATATCGGCATTACTACTAACAATATGATCATTTTACTATAGGTGGTCACTGGTCAATTAGTTATATGACAATAAGATATTTCTATAATAGCAACATACTATAATAAAAGATTAATAATCCTGCATTTCAAAGGATATTTATCTTCATTAGCAAAGAACAATAATTCAAAAGAATTAACTTTGCAATGGCAATCAGACATCTGAGTGCAATGAATATAACTGTTATACTAACAGTTAGTAAGCACTCAGTGTTATACTAACAGTATAACACTACAGTAACCACCAAATTTATCCAACTTTTTAAAGGGTGTGTTTACATTTTACAAAGGCAAACAATTTTAAATTGATGTTTGCCACAAAACTGGCCTCAGAATAACCTTGATAGGACCACATGATAAAATGATATACAAGGATACCATGAGGGTTGTGTTGAATAAGTTTTAATACAGCTGTAAAGGTGTAAGTCAAGTACTGGTCTCACACTTTCAGACATATTTATATTTATTTGTATGACACCCACAACATACACACTTAAACAAAGTATTCTGTTTTTTCTTATAAGCTACTCAAACATAGACATTTTTAGTCAGTTCTTTGTCTTACCATAAACTAGCTTACTCAGACAAAAACAAGGATGTCTAAGGGTCTGGTTAGACAGTTAGCCAGTAAGTGTTAATTAAACATAATCCAGTTACAGTAGTTTTCAGTTGTTATGTGATTTGTGAACTGTCTGAACTGTCTCCCATCCATGCTTTATGCAGTTTAGATTAAGTGTTAGTATAATTTGTATTTTAGTATATTTAGTATATTCTTTATCTTCTACTGTCCTTATTGCTTAGTTGTGTTTTTATATTATATACTTTAATTACTTTTTCTGCTGTTAAAGAATGTGTATGTGTTGTCTGTATGCTGCTGAGACCTTGAATTTCCCCTGGGGATCAATAAAGTATCTATCTATATATCTATCTAGAAGACTTGAAGTAGTTGAGATGTCTACTGTGTCAAGGACTTTTTAAATCAGGAGAGCAGAGTGAGAGTGTGCCCTACTGAATCCTTCCTGAGTCCTCCTAAGCTTCATGTTTTGAGTAGAATAATGACTTTCCACTTTTCATCTCTTAAACTCACTTGGAGGTTAAGAGTGTTTATAATCTAACTAAGACTGATCTTAATCCATTTATGAACCAAACTGAAAAATGTAAACATGTCAATTTCAAAGTTATGCACTTTTATGTTCCATGGAAAACAAGGAGCAAGGTAGCTGTAGCACAATTAATAATGTCAGAATAACGTTGTCTTGAAAGGTATACCATTCCATACTAAGCTTGGCCTCCTGTTCACTGTATTTCAGAGGGTTGCTAGACCAGACTTCAGAAGGTGACCTTGCCCAGTGAGCCTTGACTGGTGAAAGGTTTACAGCGAAACTGGATTACAACTTCTTAAGAGCAGGGAATCCCACTCACTGCCACAACTGCCCATGTTCCCTCCATATCCTGAATGACCACTTAACCTACTGACTGGTGTCTGAAGCTTAATGCTCTACTACAGGTGAGAAAATAATACTGAAATAAACAAATGTGCAGAGTTAACAAAATCACGTGTTCAGCAACACTGCAGCAAGCTCAGAGAGAGAGAGAGAGAGAGTGCCACTATGACACATTGCTCTGTCCCTCTGTGCAGACACACTGAAACTGTGTCCAAACTGTACCTAAGTTACCCCAGACGTAGGCTCCTATGTATCAAAATAACAGAAGTACCAAAAGATATACCCTATCCCAATCCAATCAAAACTAAATATGACTAGCTGTTAGATTTGTAATACACTGCATTGAAATCACCGCAAATCCAGACACGTAGCCTACTCGTAGCCTATAATGTATGAATATATTCTGCATAACATTTGAAGTTGGGTGTTCTTTGAAGATGAACCGGCTTCATTACGTCAGTTGTTACGTCGCAAAAATGCCTCGAATGCTGGGATGCCGATAGCTCCTAGAGCACAAGTAGTGAAGTCTATTTTTGGACTTCAACTGAGGAATCTATTGGCAAATGCGACGCATCTCGTGTAGTGGAGGTGGGAGATCTTATTCGCTGACACAAAGTGAAGCGCACACACAATCATATCAAGGTCAGTCCTTGACAGGAAACAATTGCAACTAACTTTTTTACAAACTGCATCGACTCCAAATTATGTTAATGACATGCACACGATAGCCTAGTCTCCCTTAAGCAGGTTACGGGGCAGCAGGGCTGTGTTCCCCTGGAACATTGTACAGGTTAGGCTACTTCAAAAAATACCGTATCTGCTGCAAGTGGGCTATTAAAACAATGACGTTACCCTATCCACGGAAGCCTTGCTGACCAAATGCGGCAGGTCTACAAGTCATGCTCACATGCTGACAAACAGGGTCACGTTCGATCAGGTATACAGTTCAGAACGTGCATAGGTGTGATACACATGAATTGTTCAGTTCTGCGACAGAGCCATTGTTAACATCTCGAGCGTAATCAGGAATAGAACAGTTATTGTGGATAATAAAAAACAACAGGATAAAGCTAGTCTACTTACAAGTGTTTGTGAAAACATTTCTGATGGTAAGCGTCTCAAACCAACCGGTGCCGGGGCAACAGAGGCTCTGTAACTCCCCCACAGTAGACTAGAGGGCAGTTGGTCGACCGTCTCAATCCAGTGATCCACTGTGAACATGAAACTGCATACCAATTTTCTTCAGATGATGCTCTGGCAGTAAGTAGGCCTAGTCTATATTAACACCACCTTGACTGTGTTCTATGATTGTTAGAGTTTACAGATTCAATTGCAATGGCATTAAAGCAGATCTCGCGAGTGACGCCACAGTTTAACCTACAGAGCATTAACCGGCCGCCTTTAGTTGCGTTGGCTATAAGGTTGACGGCGTTACATTCGGTGAATTGCCTAATTCGTTAATCCATATTTTCATCCGCAGTTCTGACGGGGTTCTTGCAAACGACAAATTGTGTTAGTCACTATCAAGGTTCGCGTCTTCCGCTGATACAACTAAGGTTCTAGTTACGTAGGCTATATCCCTTCTTCTCTCTCCTCCCTCTCCCCTTTTGCGTCTGCTGTCTCTCCGTTACGTCCGCGCGCCCCCTCCAATCCCGTTCTCCTCTGCGGGCGTCATCAGCGTTGCAACAATGAAGAAAAATTGACCTACTGTAGGCTAATGTAGTGTCTGATGAACTGGTTTGCAAGCCTTGTCTACATATATCAGTAGCAAGTCTTTTCAAATGTCTAATTCTCTATACTGCACTTTTCACACGTTTAAAAATAACACAAACTTCAGCCTGACACGGTGCCCAGTAAATGTCTACTGCTGCGTGTATCTTCACATAATAATCCGATTCCGCACTCTGCTGTTAACCTGAATATACGTATTATCCATGGTAAATTATGTGACAAACTAGAGGGCTTTTGCCTACGAGCCCACCGTTATATTTAGGCTACAGAAACGGATGTCATAGCCTACAATTTATGCGCCGTAGGTTTAGGCTACTATACCAGGGGTTTATCTAGAGATACAAAATGACATGCTATACCTTTATAATATTGCCTAACAGTTGTTGGAGTGCCAAAATTGATTTAAACATATGAGGCTGTTATATTCAGTGGAATGCTATCTATTCGCTCCACAGAAACACGCGGCACAACTGTAAATCACACATCGCTTTAGATGGCATGGAAAATGTTTGCGCCGCGCTCTGTCTGTTCGGTCTTGTGACACTGACCCAACTTGCTGCTCTAGGCCACCCTCGTCAGCTGGTACGTGGAACAGTTTTGGGCACAGTGCCAAGGAAGAGGGGGTCAGCGAGACTGCAGAGCTGAGAGGGGAAGAAACTGAGGTTTCCAATCCTCTCAGTAACTTGATCACAGCAACTGGCATTGGGAAAGGAAGAGCGTCTGAGCCCGGTACAATGCTGTAACGGAAAAGAGCGTGTCCCGTCGTGGAAAATTCTTATATAGAAATGTTAACGTTGTGTAATCATGTGGTAGGCTACCCGCATACACTGTTGACGGGTCAGCTGGGAAAAAACGTTTGCTTAAGTGAATTGTAGACTAGATTAGCCTATTGCTATGCGTCAAGTGCTGGCCTAATACATTACTCTGATCACGCACGAATAAAATGGGCGAATATCTTGGTGTAGGAGTAGCCTACAAGGTTTCCTGCTGTCATGAAAGATTAATACAAGGAAGGAAGATTGCAAGACTGAGTGTTCTCTCTGTCATTGAAAATCTACCAACGACCTTGAATTGAAGGTCATATGCAGAAGCCGCAGAAGTCTGCATTTAAATTGTGCTGCATAGCGCCGCTCTGCATCAGTTTGAGGTACAACATGAATTAAACGAACGCGTTTAGATGTCGCGTTTCCCCCCTTCAAAATACTCACATGGTGAGGTCGTCAAGACTGTCATGTTTGATGTGATCTTTCACTGATGTTGGGTGGACGCCATTCCATAGAAGGAGTCATGCCCAAATGGCAAATGGACAAGAATACCACCTCAGGTCATGACCTCAGGACAGGTGGACACCTACACAAATGCTATACCCAAAATATCAACAAGAAAGCATATGCAAATGAACACCAACACACACACGCACACACACACACACACACACACATACTCACACATACAGAAACAGACACACTGCTCAAAAGCCTTTTCAGATGCATTCCATTATTTTTTAGCAGACACTATGAGTTGTTAGACCATTTGGTGATATCCTCTTTGATTTTCAATTATGTTACAACAAAACAGGGACAACTATAGGAACAGTGGCATTTAAGAAGCAAGAAGAAAGGCGCACACTTTGCCAAACATAATTTGAGTATTATACCTTAGTAAATACTGAAAACCAAATATTGCCTAATGATATGACCATTTGTGTGTGTTTCAGAC
This sequence comes from Alosa alosa, assembly GCF_017589495.1. Taxonomy (NCBI): domain Eukaryota; kingdom Metazoa; phylum Chordata; class Actinopteri; order Clupeiformes; family Clupeidae; genus Alosa; species Alosa alosa. The sequence continues at coordinate 29,035,590 of NC_063190.1, read as the reverse complement.
CACATTCCATTTTGATGTAGACAGTTAAATGTACTGGCTAATTGCACATTTTCTTTTATACTGTTGATGACAATGACAAGAGTGAAATCATTCAAGACAGAGCAGAGAGAGAGGAAAGTAATTCAATGTAGACATAGATGTTTTAAAAGGTGTTTTACCCCCCTCTAGTGGTGGTTTGTCTGATTGGCTGATTACTGCATGGTGTGCCAGATCGTCCAAATGACGTCTGTATGTGTCCTCGAGCACAAGGTCATTCAGATACATGCTGGCTAAGACATTCAGAGAAGCTCATGCAGTTACGCTTTATAAAAGCTCTGCATCTAGGTGAAAAGTAAGTTCACCTTCTGACATTTCTCCTTTGTCTTCATCTGAATTGCAATGATGTATTTTAGTCATGACATCATTATGTGATTCTGTAGCCTACCTTTTGACCATCCATATATTTAAAAAGAAAAATGTACAAATACACACATCGCATGTCATTGCCAAAAAAAAGAATCTAAAGAAGAAACAATGAAAAACAGTGAAAGTTTTTCTTAGACACTCAAATGAGCGTAAGTGTGTGTGCACACTTCAATTCAGTTAATCTTCACTGCTTCGGCACCCGCTCTTAATGTCACTATTAACTTAACTGTCTATTGTCACTATTATTAACTGTCACTATAACTTAAATAATATACGCAACAATAAAGACATAATTGTCATAGCAGGTTTACATTTGTCCTAAATTGATCTCAACAGACTAATTCACTTAACACTGTTAAATCCATTTTATTGTCCCTGGCATACATTTAGGCAAATATGAGGGATTGCTCCCTGAAGGCACGTGTAAGCTAATTATACTCCATATTCCATACAGCTCATTGCTCTAAAAAGAGTTATCTGTGCAATTCAATGTCCTTTCAGAGTATATGGAGTCAGGTTACAAGTTAATGGTTCACTGACAGACAGAGATCACTCATCATTTGAAATATATGGTCATACATGATCTTTTACAATATAGAATATGCTATACATGAGGTGTTCATCAATACAATCTTTGTGGTGCATTATAAGTGGAGTCTCAAAGGGATGGATGGGTCTTCGTACATATACCCTTGAAGATTAATTATAAAAAAAAATGGAATAACAACAGCAACTCACTGCAATGTAATAGCAACGTAATAGATAATAGATTGCAAAAATAGTTGCTTCTCAAAGGAATTATAAAACAGTTTTTTTCTCAGAACAGTTATGATGTCTTTGGTTCTAGGTTCTTTTATTGAATTTATTTGCATTTGCTGACCCTGAAATACAGATAGTTACACAAAGAAGGATGCCCCAACCAAACAATCAACATGCATAATACATAACAAAATTCATATACAGGCACACATCAGTTTGGCTTTGGTGCAAAAAAAATAATGACATTCTTTTAAAAGATCAATCTAAGATCCAAACACATATTTTGAGACACACAAGACTTCCAAGTGGCTATCTAGTTGTGCCAAATAGTATAGAGCCAAAGTGGCTACCCAGCAGCAGTGGTGTCTCTTTGTTCATGTTTACATATATGTTCAGGCATTGGGCAGGCTTTTATCCACAGCAACTTACAAAACGTGTTGTAAATGTAATACTGTATCTTAACAACGACAAAAACTCATAATAAGTATAAATTATAAAAAAAAAACATTGCACTTTAAAACTATTGTTAACATCCAAATGTCTTCTATTTCAGATAATATATAAATGAAATATCCCCTCCCCTAGTTAGTGCTACATGTCTTGTGTGAGCTCTGGGCAAAGCCCTTCTCCTAGAGGGTGCTGGGGGAACTGTTCAGACTGGGTGCTTTAGAGAGGAGTTTCCATCTCTATAATTGAAAATACATGCAATATGTGACTAAGGCATTTTCCAAATGCTATCAACATTATTATATTATTGTGATTGTTTGAGGTGCAATGTCACACAATTTGCTAATCTTGTCTTTAAAAAAAGCTTCCTGTACCTACAATTGACCTTGACATATTAGAAAATGTTGCTAGTCATGTGGAAAACCATTTTTAACATCTATATTAACTGTGGCCTGTAAAAAATGAGCATTAGCATTAGCATTGTAAAGGCACTGGACATTTCAGCTCAAAAAATGTGCTTTGGCAATTTAATCAGTATGAACAAACCAACTTCTCATATAGAATAAGCTATCAGCGTGTAATGGATGAATTGCAAACAGCAGAGCACAGGTAATGAAACCATGCTAGCTAGCTAACTCTTAAATTGTGCTGAACATGCAGCTCAGTGCAGCCATACGGTGAAATCAGATGAAAAAAAGTACATTTTACTCACATCTGCAACATTTTTAAAATTGTATTTTTACTCTGTAAGAGCAGATGCTGAACACAATATATATCCTGCATAGTGTTGCTCTATTTGTCAATGGCCTCAAACCAAAAATGTTAGAGAGGAGTTGGGTCAGCTTGCAGCAGCCATCTTGGCTCTGCAGCACTGCAACCTGAGTTGATCGAGGCACTATTCCTAACTGGATCGGAGTGACAGGATTTCAGGCATAAAATCCACAACATTTTCCCATTTTTTATGTGCACATACAGAAAACAAGACTGCTCATGAAATCCTGCCCTTCAGTCCAGTCAGAGATGGACAGCATTCTGTGAGGCAAGAAGAACCAGGGGTGTGATTTTATTCTGAGGAGAAGTTCCCATTAGACTTTCCCTTTCATCCCCATCACTATCTATGTCATAGTATCACAGCTCTAATTTTTATTATGAACTCATGCATAACCAAGCACACTTTCAGGAGTTGAATCACTGAACTTCAAGAGGTAAAACAAAGTATCTGCTGTCAGTCACTGATTTTATTTTTCAAGATTATCTGTTAGATTAAAGAAACTTATTGATTTTGAGTGGAAAGGGACATCCTCTCGCATCATGTTACTCAATACTGAATTGATGATTTCCTCATTAATATTTTCCTTATGGGCAGTGGAACAGAGGCACTCGATTCTTATGGCAAACATCAGTAAAGAAACAGAGTCTTTGAGAACAGTATGTGTGGTTAAGGCTTTGGAGGAGCAGGAGGGGGGTCAGTTGGGGGGCCTACATCCCCGTTAGGATCTTTCTTGTCTGGCTTGGTGGGACTTGTCTTAGGGCTCTTATGTGTAGGCCGCCTGGCTCGCCTCTTCTTTGGCTTCCGTGGCACAGGGATGGCGTTGGGCAGGGTGGTGTCGACCAGAGAGTCCAAATGAACCTTCCCGCTCACCGCGTCAGAGGACTCATCGATGAACGCCAGATTTTCCCAATCCAGACTTGGGCAGATCACTGGCGGTTGGTTCTCCTTCTCTACATCTCCGTTGGGCACGCGCTCTGTCTCCGTTGCTGCCGAGCCACTCTCCGTCCCAGACTCAGACTCATCGGAGGAATAAGAGGAAAAGGAAGAGCCCGACTCGCTGTGAGGCTGCTGCCCATTCTCTCGGGGTTTCCCATCCTCCCCCGTTCCGGCAGTGCCAGACCCACTGTGGCCATGGCTGCGATGGCCGCGCCGTCGTCTGCGCCTGGAACGCTTGAACGGGTCGTCCATGTTCGGCATGCGGAAGTCCATGTTCATGTTTGGCATGTTGGGCATATTGGGCATGTTCGGCATGTCCAAGGCTGCAGCTCTTGCTCTGAGCTCCTCCATCTAGAAAGAGACCAGTGCAAGACAGGATAAACGATAGAGAGAAGTGAAAAGAACAGAAGAGAAGAGAAGAAAGCTCACCTCAGCTCTAGTCTTCTTGAAAAACACCCGCAACCAATTCGCAATCATGGCAAGGATGGAAGCGAAGTAGGCCAAGCCAACGAGGATCCAAAACCACACTAGAGGCTTGTACCAGTGGTCGCTCCCCTCAAACCCTGAATCACCTGGAAAAATAAATAGCACAGAAGTGTGAAAAAGGAACTTGCCAAACTGCTATTAGAGGTGGTTATTCTAGACATGTTGTAAGTCGGCCTCTAGGGGGAGATGTATGTACTTATGTACTTATAAATAATTCAGACAGCAAATGAAATGACGACTGATGATCTGGGCACAGTCTTACTGTAGGGCATACAACTTGATTATTGAAAAAAAAGAAAAGATTGGTGTGGTGTTAAAGATAGTTCAGATGTAGAGTAGGTGTTTGTTTTGCTTGGAGGTCAGATAATGTGGCTGTATGATCAATATGTAACACTTTGCTGTTGGTCATTAACCTTTGGGCAGAGGTTCTTGTCATTTGTTATGAAATAACTGACACATTTTACCTGCAACATAGTCTCCAAAGCCCACAGTTGTGAGTGTGATGACCACATAATAAGCTGAATCAAGTAGCGTCCACTTTTCCACTTCCTGAAACACCAGGATGGGTACAGCAACAAAGAGGGCCAACCCAAGCAGGATGGACAGCACTGCTGTGATGATGCGGACTATAGTTGGGCTCACCTTCCATTTCTTCAAGTGGCATCATTTGGAAACAAAAATGGATACATTTTAATTATTTGTATTAATATTTCCAAATGATAAGATGGCTGGTAATATCATTTTGTTGGTTTTCTCGAAAATAATTTCAAAGTTTTACTGACGTAAAGACATAATGAGAGAATGTGTAATATATTACCAAGAAAAGCATCTCTACTTTGGCAACAGCATTTCTCAGTGCAGTCCCAAGGTGATCACCAACTCCAGCCAGGAGAATACCAAACATGGGAATCCCCACCAGAGCATAGAAAATACAGAAGAGTTTTCCTCCATCTGTTTTTGGGGAGATGTTCCCATACCCTAGAGACGGATAACACTTACTGTTATTAACATAATTGCAGACAAAAATAAAGTGCAGAGCTATGGTAGCCAGCGAGGGACACACACACACCAATGGTTGTGATGATGGTGCCAGAGAAGAAGAGGGCGCTGGCTATATCCCAGCTGCTGGTAAAGGTGCCGTTGACAGTCGGATCTGCACCACCCCCAAGGGCATCTGCCACCTCCTGCAAACAGAGAGTGGGAGGATAAGAGAAAAACAAGTATATATATATATTTTTTTTTTAAATATTGAAATAAAGAATAGATTAAGTGTGAAACAAAAAATCATACTTCGAAGCTGAAGTGAATGGGGATTTTTGCAAAAAAATTGAATGCTTTTAGACCTAATACAATAATGATATACTGTATATTTGACAGTAAATAGTTGAGACTGGATCAGGTTCCTTATGTGGTTTTTGGTACATCTGTCTGAAGTGCTTTTATGTATTTGTTAACCATTTAGAGAAATGTATATCTATAAGAAAAGGATGAAGAATATAATCTGATCATATTTGTTTGCTTATTTGTCTTGCTGTCAGTTACACAATCTTTAAGTCCAGAAGCATTTTCATTTTTTGTCAACAATGACTTGTTGACTGCACATACTGCAACTAGTCATTATTATTTTTGTAAATATTTTATTATTGCTGGGTTTGGTTAAAGGCCACTTAATTTTTAGGTTAAAGAATTTCCAATCCACTCACTGAAGAAAGGAAGAAAACCAAAAGAATGGTGACTAAAATGCTATAGCAGACTCTTAAAGCAACACCAAAGAGTTTTTTGTACCTTAAAATAATGTTTCCAAAATTGTTTCCGTGGTTAATCAACTCGTAACAGGGTGAACGGCACTTCTGCATTCGCTTCGCAGCACTCTATCGGCTATAACCACACTATGTAAGTTTGCCAGATCGGGTAGCAGGCTTGTAGTTCGATGGAATGAGACATAAGAAACTACACATTTGACTTGCATGATGTCGCAATACTTAATACTTTCATAAAATCATGCAACATATTCTACCTTGTCTACGGACATCTTTATTTGCAAAGCCGTTGCTGGATAAACAAATAGCGTGCGTGCAACAGAGGAAAAGTTCTTTGGTGTTGCTTTAAGTCAACCAAAAGCACTTTTAAGTTTACTGTAGAATCTTTAAGAGGACTTTTCTTGGGGTCTGTGTGAGTGCTCCTCGATAGGTTAAAATCATGGACATACTTTTGTTTCTTATACTCAAGAAAAGAGAAGCCAGTCTGCAGGGACAGTGTAATCTGCTGCCATCACATGCTCCCTAGAGCTCCCACAAGAAGAGGGGGTTAGTACATCAATCAGTTTGTGCAAGAATCATATTCATTAATGGTGCAGTCCTCAATACTGGTGAGATGTAGTTCATATTTATATTTAGTTCACTTTTATAAAAAACAACCTAAGAGACCAACTGCAGGGACAACTCCCACTGGAGCAACTCGGGGTTAAATGCCTTGCACAACAGTGGCAGCTGGAAATCAAACCCACAGTGGAAGTTTTGGCCTCCGCCCGAATAAGCATGGCTCAATCTGAACCATTTTTTTAAGTTTGGACTGTGAACACTGGATTTTTTTTTTTTTTGCACACACTGGACAGACAGCTTGCAGAACACAAGGAGAATTTCACTAAACTCTACGAAAAGTGTAATGTATAATAATCAAGGAAGTTTAAGACACCTTTAAGTTTAAGTCATTGTTGGCTCAACAAAGCCACAGAGGACTGAGAGATAACTAAAGACGGACAGCCCATAGTCACTGCGACATGGCTGTAGGATGTCTCTGTCTTCTTACCTCAATGAGTGCTTGCAGGACCTCCGGGGAAATGCATGAGTAGTTGTTGAGGTATGCCTCCCGCGTTCTCTGGAGCTTGGCGTAGTTGTCCTCCTCGAAGGGCACCTCAAGAGCGCGGAACACCAGGGCCCCCAGCACCAGGTAGAGCAGCACCCCAGTGAAGATGGTCAGGAGGGTTGAGCAGCGCATGCTGTTGCCTCCACTCAGCCCTAGGCCCCCCTGTTTCCTGCCTCCCCCACTGCCGGTGCTGCTCCGTTCGGCGCCCCAGCTGCAAGACCAAAGTCAGCCATTAGGGGGCACCCCTACCAACCCATGTAGCCATATCAATGTGTAACCCCACTACCACCACACCACACAGCACAGTAGCAGTAGGCAAAAAGGGCTTTTAATCAAAGTCAGAATCAAATGTTTGTTTTGGTTCCTGTTTGTTCCACTGGGATCACGTTTTCCGGGCTTGAAATTACACTTTGCTATCCAAAGATTCCGCCCATGCTCGGCATTACACAGCGTCTAAAGTCATTCCATTCCAGTGATAGTTCCATACCTTTCCTGGTCTCTCTCTTCCTCCTCCTTCCTTCTCTTCCAGTTTTTCTTGTTGCGGTGACTAAGAATGGAGTCTCGCGATCCGTAACTACGAGGGAGCCCTCCCTCCTCACAGTCTGAGAGTTGTGTCACTGAGGATACAGACACTTTTTTGTCTTTCCTGTCTTAAAACTACATACACAGTGACTTGTGATTTTATAGTTACATAAACATTTCATAACCATTGTGGGATGACATCAATGAGTAAAGAAATTGTGTATCATCACCATTTGATGTGATGATACCTTGCAAACACAAATAAGCCCCAAGGCCTAAAAGAAAAACATTAAAGGGCTTTCATCTCTAACCCCAGGGCGAATTTCAATTTGTGAAATTGTTCTCACAACCAGAGCCTCACACGATTACACTTTAGTAGCTGTGACACTAATGTTGTTTGCACATTGTAATGACCCATGCGTACAGGTAACGAGTGAACGCTCAGCAGTTTGTTATCACCGCAGGGAGACACTCCTTTGTACGTTCATGTGCCATAGCAGGAAGGGAATACACCTGTCATTGTATCCATATGGTGCATACAGAGGGAGCATAAAAGATTGGGAAATGAGTGGAAGGTAATATATACTGCTCAAAAAAATTAAGGGAACACTTAGGTTTTCCACAATTGTTAAAACACATTTTTTGAAACCTTCCACCCTTTTCTCCATTCTCAAACTACATTCACAGAATGTCTGACAGTTCTTGCAAAATAAAACACTCGCCTCAAAAGTTTTACTTGTGCTCAGAACCAAACAGTGTCAGAGTACCGATCCAGTGTATGATTGAAGTGTTCCCTTATTTTTTTTTGAGCAGTATAGCAAATGAAGGAAAAGTATTGTTGGTTTGGAGTAATTTTAATTGACCAATAGAAAAATCTACACCATGTTCTTTAGTAATTCCCTTAGGGGAGCTGACAGTGAGACACAAAAAGAAAATGCAACAACAAAACGTCGACAGTTGTTTGAAGTAATCTAAAGTAATTTCTCAATATGTTGGCCTCAGTCAAGTGTGACAGTTCTATATCTACAGATACCAGTGCCTTCCCCAGGGGCCACTGCAATAACGTGCCTTGGTTATGAAGCTATGGCATGTGACTGTGCCAATGTAACTTTAGAGGGTGCATGCCATCCCTGAGTTGGAACTCATCTTAGATGTCAATATAAGCCCCATCACAGAGTGCTCCGCATTTGATTTAAAACGTGTGTGTCTGTGTGTGTCTATTTGGTTACTGTTGGTTACTATTACTGTAAGTTGTTTGTGTGCACATGTTTCAAAGCATGTTGCGAGTTTGTGTAGGCCTATTTTAACATTTATGCCCATAGCATTTCTGTAATGGCTATTTAAAGTGAATTGTTTCAAATTATCTCTATCTACTGATGAGTTTTCAGATGAAAAACGTTAAAACTATGTTAACTTCATGTCCAGGTTCCCGCATAGACAACTCATAGATAGATAGATAGATAGATAGATAGATAGATACATTATTGATCCCCAGGGGAAATTCAAGAATCAACTGTCAACCACAGTTTTAAATTAAAACAATGTCCTTTGTCGTGTTACTTTAAACACAGTAAAAATTGAGATAAAAAAAAGTTACATAAACCTTCTGACGGCAGAGCTAATCTATCAAGACACAGTGTAGTCATTCTATATGTACCTAAACATTTCTACTTGAAATCAAAATGCGCTGACTGCATTCAAAGACAAAGAAAGTAAGTCTACAGTATTGTCTGGAAATGTTCCCTGAAGCTCCATGACTAATTTCACAAAGAATGTAGTAGTCCGGTGGCGTCTCCCTACCTCAGAATCAGTGGAGTAAATGGTCCAGCAAATCCAGTTGGTAACTGCAGAGATCCTCACAGACCGCCACCACTAACAGTCGGGGAGTATGGATGAGTGAGCAAGAGAGTGTGTGTGTGTGTGAGAGTGTGTGTGTGTGTGTGCGCGCATGCATGCCACAGACGATTGGGGTGTGAGTGTGTCAGAGGAAAGCTTCGCTATTGCTGAGTGTCGGGAATAAGAAGATACTGAATCAAACTGACCCCATGTGGATTCTGTGTGTGTCTGTGAAAGTGTATGTGTATCCAAACCTGTGAGTGAGAGTGGCTGTGATTGTGTGTGCACAAACATGCGTGGTGGTGCCTGTGTGTGTGTGTGTGTGTGTGTGTGTGTATGCATGTGGCTGAGTGTGTGTGTGTATGAACAGAGCATATGGGATGAAGGAGGGAGACTGTTAAACCGAAAGACAAGGGGAGGCTGGGGAAAGAGGGAGGGGCCGATGCAGATATTTGGAGCAGGCAGGAGTCCGCTTGTTGCTCTCCCACAGCGCTTGCCTCCCCTCGCCTCCATCTCCTGCCTCGGCGAGGTCCGCTTCTCTCCCTGCAGCGGCTCAGCTTTGGGTACACACATGTAATATTCAAAAGGCTAAAAATAGGGGCTCTAAACAGTCTCAGCTGAGCCCCTTAAACTTGTGTCTTGTCTGAATGAACATCCCTGTCTGGGAGCGAGCGTTCTTCTAGTAACTGCCTTCCAAGGAAATAACTTTGCTTAACATTTCATTATATCGTCTGTGTAAGGTATTTGCATGAGATGTGTATAGCTTTTCTGCTGTTTATTGAGTGTGCCTTCACCACCAAGCTAATGATATTTTAGTGGTCTTGTTGTATGAAGACATGTGGAGCATTCTTGCAACTCAAACCTACTACCACACCCTTTCTGAGCTGGCTCAGTGCATAAATATTTATCCTGAGCCCCTTGCCATGTTTCACCACACTATCGTTCCCTCCCTGCCTTTCATTTTTTATCCTCCCCTTCTCCCTCTCTCTCTCTCTCTTTCTCTCTCTTTCTCTCTCCCTCTCCCTTCTGTCTCTCTCTGTGTCTCTAGCTCCCCCGTCCCTCTGTATCTGGGTTGCACCCTGTAAAAGGCTCTCGGTGACTGGTGGCGTGCATTGCTTCTGACAGGTTTATGCGGACGGTGCTGACGAGAACCGCTGCCGACGCTGCGCTGGCTAGGCAGTGAGTGGTCAGCTCAGCTCAGCGGCGCTCGGAGAGCAGTGCCAGGAGGGTTGTGCTGAGACTGCTGAGACGACTGCTACTGCTGCTGCTGCTGCTGCTGCTACTGCTGCATGACTGAGGAGTGGGAGTGGAAAGGTGTGTGTGTGTATGTGTGTGTGTGTGTTGGTTGAGCACAGATACCGTTACACTGATCTTAGGGGAATCCAATGATCACCCTGACTCACCCCCTTAAATGAAATCGTTACCTGGTTAATGTGCTCTTGCTCTCTCTCCCTCTTCTGTTCCCTCTCTCTCCCTCTTCTGTTCCCTCTCTCTCCCTTTCTCTCTCCCTTTCTCTCTTCTCCATGACCGATATGGGATTTTAAAGACCAATACCAATTTCGATAGCTGAGGATTTCAAAAACCGATAAACTATCAAATTTATGGTAAAATCATCAACATTAGTACATTAGTACTTAGGACTTATGTTTGCATTTTGTTGCCCTGCCACTCTGGCACATTCCATCAAAGTCAAAGTTCTTTGACTACAGCGCACTGTAAATCATACTGTAGCTATTTGCGTTAAGCCCAGCAGCAAGCACAATACAAATCTTTGGGCCATTCACTCAACTTGGCAGCAAGTGCAGCACATGCTGGTTCCTATCAGTAAGCCCCTTATGTGTGACTGTAGAGAATGCGTCATTTTTTTATCATCACTTCTTATAAGCATTGTTTGCTGTGGAGCACTTGTATTATCGCTAGTTATAAGCATTGTTTGCTGTGGAGCACTGTGTGTTCCTCTTCAGGTTTGTTGTCAACAAATAATAATAGCTGATCTGCTGACTTGCATCTCTCATGTTTGTGTCTGTAACCTGTTGGTTTTTAATGACGAATGAGTAACAACTATGCAACTATTGGCAAACTTTTACATAGCCTCCTTCTAGCCATCAGTTAGCTCATGTCATGTTTGCGTGTCAACACTGCTCACCAGAAATGAACATTGCATGACGCTCCTCTGCGATCCAAGACAGGTTCTCTTCAAGTTGTTTGGATTTTCAATATTGTTTTTTCAATATTTATTTTAACTAATCAAATAGCAAACATCCTGACTTACATCCTCATATGCACATCTCATTTCCAAATAATAGCCTACAGACATGACACAAGTTATTCTCCTTTAAGTGAAAGGCACCTAATTAGACTTACACACCACTAATACAATGTAATCATGACATTAGGTGTTAAAAAAGTTTATAAATATTAAATATTTAAATGACAAAATATTTTAGGCTACTTGTAGTTATCCACTACACTCCACTTGTAGTTATCCAACTAATATGTATGTATGTATATGTATATATATATCAGGGTAGGAATTTCACGGCGTTGGCGTTCCCCTTGCGTTGGCGTGAGGCCCCTTTGAAAATCAGAGGTTTACAGGCCACGGTGGCCTTGGTGCCCCCTTCTTTCAATATTCTGCTTTGCGTCGTACTAATAGTGATTTTTATTTAGCCTGTGGCCTGTCAAAATAATCTTAGCATTCACAGCGCAAATTAATTTAGTCATTTACGCAGTGGAGAAAGTGGCAGCGCAGAAAAAAAGAAAGGGCGTCCAAATTCACCCATTCTCAGTTGAACTACTCGCGAAGTAGCCTATTCATCACACAGACATCACACGTATCACATGAAAGAGCTTTTTCTCAGCTTTTAAACGATGTTAGCCGATAATTGCTGTGTTGAACGGTTCGCGAGAAAAGTAAATAATATAATTCAATTTAATCATACATTCTACTGAAGGTTTTGCGTCCCATGATCTCCATACCCATTCATCTCGGTGTAATACTTTACGAACCCTTCTTTTAACACATGACAACCCATATATCAGAATAAACAGGAGACCTTACCGACCACAAAGGTGTAAAGCAGTCCCCTGTACAGTTAGCCGTTCCAGAGTAATCCAGTTTTGAATTTGCAGTAAAGTTCGACATACATGGATGTCTCCAAATTTGGGCTTTAAGTTTTACAATGTGTTTAAATTGTTACACATGATTTCATAACGGGCCAAATACAAAATAAATGTTACAAATATCGCCTATATATTGATAAATCAGAGGACAGCTAACTAAGAGTTTGTAAAAGTAGCCTTAATGATCACAAAATGCTAAGCATGCATCTAGGCTATTTGTGTTTCTTAAAGCTGAGCTGTGCTTAAATTGTTCAATACATGATTTCATAACAGGCCAAATATAAAATAAATGTTATATATAGCCTAGATATCTGTAAATATTAGATAGTCAGATGATTTACAGTTCTATGTAATATGTCATGTTTTCATTTAATGTTTTTGTAATGTTTCATACAGTGATGCAGGTCTACTGCAGTGAATAGGCTAAATACAACTTTGATAATTTTTATAACCTACTACTAATAGTTAACTTTGGCCTTGGTGCCCTGACATGTGGCCTTTGTGCCCCCCACCAAATATGCCCAACTGAAGGCCAAGTGGCCTTGCCCCCAGAATGGTGAAATTCCAAGCCTGATATATATATATATATATACACACACCACACACACACACACACAGCACTGGAAAAAAATTAAGAGACCGCTGCACATTTTTCTGATGTCATCTTACGGTTGCTGAGTGACACTTACATTTATAATGAGTATACTATAGACCCTTTCAACAATAAAAACAAAAACAATGCTTGAACGTTCTATTTGGGCCCCAATCTACTTCCTCTGCATTAAGATAACATATGGAATGTTAAAAAGGAAATCTTGTGGGGCCAACTATGATGCTGATAATGGAACTCTCTTGAAAGGGTCTATATAGTATATACGATTGTAGTGTTACAATGTAATAGAGGAAATCACAAAGAAAATAGATAGGCTTCCTGCATGACCCATTCCGAATGTGTTGTCTGTGATATAATAAATACAACACATTGGGAATGGCAAGAAATTTGGCAATACTACTTTCACACAAGACACAAGTGATGGCACCCCTGTTTATGTCAGATTTGGACAGGTCTAGAAATACAGTGCTAAATAATGTAAATACAATGTCTGGAAGTAGTGTATCTGTGTTTGTGCATGCGTGTGTATATGTGACTCATTTGTAGGATACTGTAGTGTTGATGATACCGAGCTTGTTCTGACATTAACAGGTTATCGGATTCTTGTAGGTTACCGCTCTGTAGTTCTTCTGTGGTAGTATGGTTTTCATGCTCCTTAATCACATTAAAGATGACAGGTTTCACATATCTCCAAGTAATTGTGCTGATTTGACACTGACTAGACTATAATGGAAAATTGGTTTCTTTTTATACAGTATATGAGAGGGTTGGGTCTTACCTCCAGGTCTTATGAAATCTAAAAATAAACCAAATCAATATTTCATGAAATAGGCAATAGGTTCCTTGTAAATGTATTACTTTTACTTTTACTAGTAATTACAATGGTATTTCAGTGCACTTAACTTCTAACTTTTGGGAGTTGATCAAAACAGTTCTCTTTTGGCAATATAATAACAATGAGATATTCTGTAGCCTACTGATTATCAGTTTGTTGCATGTTTAGACCTTGTATATGTGTTGCACAACACATGTTGCACTTGGCAATCACGGTGGGGATTGATATGGTAGTGGACCATGATGATCATAGAAGAAGTGAAGGAGCAGTACCCCCCAATTATGGTGGGGTAATTCGCACTCTGCTGTGGAGCACTCAAAAAGGTGGACCAATGCCCACAAAGGAGGACACTACCCAGGTCCAGACAGGGCTTGAAATTTGTACAAATGGTCACCCTAGAAAAAACAATGGCATTAGGTAATGGTCAGAAAATGAATGAAATGACAGTCGAAAGTTATAGTGCTGTTGTTAAGTTACTCTGTATAACTGTGTTTATATTTCACAAATACACCAACAATCAAGTTAGTCTCCACCACTCAAACAGTGCTAACATTATCTTACTGTTGAATGTAATGTTAATACTGGAAATTGAGAAATTTAGATAAATGATCAGTATTTGGCTCTCCTTTACTTCATTTTAAAATAATTATCGGTTAGATAGATAGATAAACAGTTAGATAAATAGATCAGCAAATAGCTAATATCGGCCGATGATATCGTCACACCGATTAATCAGCCAGCCTCTAGTTCTCTCACTTTCAAATGGTCTACACTCTTCCGCTCTGCCTCTTATTCTATCATTCTCTTATTCACTCTTTCTTTTGGTCTCTCTCTTCCTCTCACTCTTTCTTTTGGTCTCTCTCTTCCTCTCACTCTTTCTTTTGGTCTCTCTCTTCCTCTCACTCTTTCTCCAAGCCTTTTGGGTTAGATAGACATGATTAGACATGCAATGCAGCTACAGACCTGATCCCAGTACACGATTAACACCCCATGCCCTGGACTGAACAGCTGTATGGTTAATACACGTCTGGGCACTGACTGCATCAACTGTGCTACATTATTTAACATCAATATTGGTACACTGCTGTGCCTGCAGAACAGAGCCCTGGATGAAAATGAAAAATCCTCCCGACTGCTGCAGCTGCATATATCTGTGTGCATTCCACTTTTTACAGTGCACTTCAATTTTATCCAGAGTGAATATTAATAGTTGAAATGAAAAGATGCAGTATTTTGATAGAGAGCACAACAAAGCTGCACAAAATAGAGAAAGTTGATATATTTATGAAGTTAGAAAATGTCCTATATTGCAGCTATACAAATGACGAATGGTTCTGGCAATGCAAGTTGGGGGGGGTTGATAATTGTTTTGACGCTTTGAGTTGTTGAATTTCCTTCTCCATAACCCATAGTCCCAGCTTACTGGTTAACATTTGTACGTGACCTCAGCAGATTGAAAACAATGTCACTGCAGGGTCATGTCCTAAATACAAGTCTGCCATGCTGCCCTTTAAAAACTATGTATGCATCTTAACAACTCTGCAGACAAGCAGCAATCACACTGAATTGTTTGCTGGTTACCATAGGAAAAGCTAAGATGCAAACTGTTAATGTGTGAATATACAAATGGAAAATGTAAACACAGACGGACCACTGAGAACTGTTGGAAAAGTATCAACAGAAGTCTGTCTAATATCAGAAGAGGTAGAGAGAGCAGAAACCAAAGTGAGAGCTGCTGTGCTTTGTGTTGTAAGCCTGTAAGATCTACTCCTCCACCCCATTAAAAAGGTGATAATTCAGGGGGTAAATAATGTGCCCCCATGATGAAGCCGTGGCTAAGTATAAATGGGCTGTGCCGCTGCTGAGAAGGGGACATGTGAGTGGAACATGCCCTGCCGTAGCTGTAAATTAGACAGGTGCAGATGCCGTCTATCTGGCCACTCCTTCAGATGTCTCCTGCATGTCACTCTCATTAGATTGTTTGTTTGTTTACTCATGGGACAGAGGAAACCAGTGTGACACAGCCAAGTCAAATGGAGATGGAAAATGAAACACTGCATGTGAAAAAGTGTCAAGTGCATTATCCGGAAAGAACTCTTCCTGTCTGACTGTCTGTGCCCAGTTTAATTTACTGATGCATCTCTCCCTTTTTTGTGCTGGTCTGTTTCCAAGCCACTACTCATTTTAATAAGCCTTGCCAGTCTTGGACAGGTAAGCTATAGCTTTCTGCTCTCCATTTGTCAAAGTCAGCATTTTCTGTCGGCTGGTAAATAGAGTTAATGAGGTTAAAGAAGGATGTAACACATGTACACGATGCAGTGTACACATGTCCAGGCAGCCGTGATAGATCATGACACAGACACACTAGGTGAGACCAGTTGGCTTCATTTCTCAATTTCTCTCATCTCTCATGACATATATCAGATGAAACAGGATCTATACCGTATCTATATCAGTCTATGAAGTCAGTTGGAAGTATGGATTTTGGATGTTTTTAAAAAAAATTATCTTGCTAGACTTCGTCATTGATTAAACTTCAATTTCCAGTGAAGTTTCTCTATGATCTGAGGAGACATTTGTTTGTAAAAGGAATTTGGAGATTAACATAATAGGTCGAAAAAGAGGCGGTATTGTGGGTGTACTCATACATTTGCACTACATTGTTTTATATGCTGTAGGATAGGTCCTCTCTCTCTGAGGAACAGGGTTAGTGACAGACATGTTGTGTTTACATGGCATATGTGATTGTGTGAGTTGGCAGGGTGTGCTTTTTTGGGGTGTTTAATTGTCTCTTTCTAGATATGGGATCGCTTAAGGGCCACTGGATATCAGTGCCCAACAGTAAAATCAGGAATGCACATGGAATGCACTTATCTGCAAATAGATGTGGTCCCTCACAACAAACCCTGCCCAGTCATTCAACAACAAAACAAGCTCATCTGTGGGATACAATGTAACAACGTTCTTGATGCTGCTTTAAAGCTCCAAAGCTATCTAAAACAACTGCACTGGGAACGTGTGGCTTTACAGGGTCAAGTGCTGGTGTGCCAACGAACTTAGCAGTCCCCAAATGACCTACCCCTGGGCTGAGGCTTTGCCAACAAGAGCCATTTTCCCTAACACCTCTGCCATTTTATGGTGTCAAAGCCACACTGAATTGAGATTGTTCAGAGGGCAAAGTGGGCACTATGTGTGGCCTGCATAATGACAGGCAATTAATCACAGCAGACGCTGCTATTCTATATTTTGCCAAAGAAGAACAGGGACGTGATGCAATGCCAATCGCAGACTGTATGAAGGCCCAGAATATTGACAGCTCTGCCTTACAGTGGGACACAGACTCTCAGCAAACAAACACTTCTCTCCCAAATAGCTGCGGAGTTAAGGTGGTGTGGGTTCTGGTCTGAACACCCCCTTGAGTCTGCTGGTGTCTGGGCTTGGTTGCTGGCTACGCCTGTGTCTTGCTCCGGCAGCCTGGCATGGCCGAGCAGCAGTGCATGATTTGTTTTGTAGTTGTACATTTATTCCCTCACTCTGCGCCATCAGTGCAATTTCGTGAGAGCTTCCCCTCCAGATCACATGGCTCCCAAATCCTGAGTCGGGGCCAAACGCTATGAAATAGGAGTCTTACAACTGAACTCAGACAGAGCGCAGTTAATCCAGGTCACTGACTGGGCACGGTGACAGATGCAAACTGGAGATATGCAACAGCATGATTCTCAGGGTCATAAAAGCAAAAGAGATTATTTTAAAAGGAAAAATAAGAAATAGACACAAACACCTATGAATATGTCAGCAAACCACAAAGAGGACAAAGGAAAATCAACACAGAAATTAAATTAGATTAAATGTTTTGTTAAAAATCATCCTGTTAATATTGAGGAGAAGGATATAGACATAGAAGTTATTTCTTCAGTTGCAAGTCTGCAGTCATGAGCAGAATATCAATCAATGGCACATGATGATTCTACACAGCAACTAAACTGCCACAGTCCAAAACAGGCTGTTGTGGGTTTTTAGCTCCTTAATTCCTTGGATGATTTTCAGATATGATCATTCAAAGCTTGGCCTTTATATGTTTGACAGAACAGTTTCTCTGAAGAAATCAGCTGAGTGAATTACCGGATCGTTCTTTTCTGGGTGACATTAATTGATAATTCTAAGAAGATTGATACTGCAACAGAAAGGCAAGCCAATATTGGAGCCATTAATGGATGTGTTTGTTAATGCAGTTTCTCCATATCCTAACAAGGAGTGAGCCTCTTTGTTAACCATTGTGTATAATCTGTTGCATTATAACCCATGTATGTTTTCTGCTTTTTCAAAAGCCACATGCTAGTTTCAAGAGAAACAAATTTCAGGTTAAGATGTCCCCACATGTTTGCTTTATCATCAGACTGTAGAACATAATCACTGTAGTGTCAGTATTGCCTGATGTTGAAAATAACTACCTTAGCAAGTTTATATGAGCACTGCTTCAGTTAGTCGCACAACTCGATGAAGTGTAAAATTATTTTGAAAGCACCATGAAAGTCTGACTGAACAGAAATAAATTACATTGTCTCACAAATCATATGATTAAAGCTAATAGATGAGTGCTTAAATAAATATATATATATATACAGTATATCATATCTGCTTTCAGATCACTCCTTTAACTGCAATATTAAATCTGTATTCATTGCTCAGTTTATATCACCGATTGAAAAAAAAAAAAAAAAAAATCCATCTTAGGTTACAATGTTAGAGTCATGCAGACCCACCAAACATTCCTGCAAAATGTCTGAAGCATTTCCCCTGGACCCCTTCCATTTCACTTACTTGTGGTTTTGAAGGTCTGAGTGTTTGTTGTTTGTTCTGTATTTCCCCTCTTCTGTTCATAAAGATGTTTTCTGCAGTCCTTACATCCTTATGAGTCAATACAACTTCAGACTGAAAGACCAAAGATGATTTGAGAAGAGAGGCAAGGTGTGAGGAAACAACATGAGTGACGCAATGTTTACCGGTTCAAAAAAAAGCTGTAGTCTTCTAAAACATGAAATTGATTGAACTAATGGGTGGAATTACCAGGAATGGTGTGTACAAGAGAGATGCAGGATGTGTCAACAGAGAGGGCTGAGAAACAGGACATGTCCGTGAGAGAAAAAAAAATCATTGTTGATAACTTCTGTTCCATCAACAGCGCTTTTTCAATTAGGTCTTTTTGATGATGTATGTGTTTCTGGGTCAGGAAATTGATTAGTAAGCAGACGTCTGCAATTTGTCCCGTTTAGTCAAAGACGGGTAGGCCACCGCAAGAGCAAAGAGAAGCTCGGCTCTACAAAACAGCATCTTCTGATAACCAGATAGTATAGTCTGGGTAACTGAAGCACCACTGAAATGCATCTCCAAATTGGAAAGAAAGCGTAAGAAGTTAAAATCTTTGTTATGCTTTTATGTTGCAGGGTTGTTAAAACCTCTTATAGGAGACTTATTGTAGGATCAACACTAATATTAACATTATATGATTTTATGGCATACACATTCCTGTGGTTTGCTCATACCAAACTATGGTATCATGTAGATCACACATACTTACATTTTGATCTATGCAGAGTTGCACAGATATCACATTAAACAACCGCAAGTTTCCGCAAGTACTGAGCTGGTGCAAGTAGGACTGAGGTTCACCTCAACCCAGTTTGCTGGTGTAGAGAGAGGGAGAAGCAGGGCTGTTTCCCCTAAGGCTTTGCACTAAGCAGACTAAAACACTCACCTGCAAGTAGCAGCTTCCACTTCTGATCAATACAGAAGACTACGCTCTTACATTTCACATTAATCTAATCCAAACCACTTCCAGTAGCTTTTAAGGAGACTTCGAGAAATAAGGGGAAAGAAATACAGTGAATAATGGCCTTTAGAATTGGCTGATGTTATCCATGTAACAACTCTGATAAGTGTTTCAGGAACAAAATTAAAGTTGTTAAAACTGTATTAAAAATGAGCAGGAACAAGAACAGTCAGGCGATTGCAGAACCTTTACAGTGACTGTAGCCTCTATCCGCTACACATATTAATGTTGTTCTCCTTCTTGCTGCATTATAGCTTATTATTATATGGAAGAGTCAACAATGTGCTTTTATCTTTCCCAAAATCCCAAACAGAAATGATGAAAAAAGCATGTCTAGTTGAATGTGTAGTGAACAATAACACAAAATACATCTTACCGCTCCAATCACTATAATATCTGGACCAATAATATATATAATATATGATAATATAATAATAAGAATATGTCCAATAATACTCCAATATGCCTGGAATTACAAATAAAAGTGTAAATAATGCTTTTTTACTTTAAAATATTGTCAAAAGTTGTAAATATTCCTAGAGTATCTTAGTGCTATGTAATCCTATGGTAATCCTATGATATCATTCAGTTGAATGGGCATAACTAGGTTCCATATTTGCATGCTGTTGCCAGATGGCAACAATTATAGTAGTAAGTACTAACAACATATCCTAGTCATGTGATCTAACAATTATTTTTTTCATATCAAAATTAAAGTCCCCTTATTCACTTTTAAATAGTAAAATATAGGTTTGTGTTGCTACCAATTAAAAAACACTAAGATATTGTGTCCATATGGCAACACCATGCAGTAGAGGGCTAAAGGTTAAAATTTACATCATGTGGTCAGATATGTGGTGACCCACCTTGCTTCAAATAAATGATACCAATACTTTTTAAGTCATGTAAGATCACACACACAGAGAGAGAGAGAGAGAGAGAGAGAGAGAGAGAGAGAGAGAGACTTGATTACAATACCAATCTCCCAGGGTATTGAACTGCAGTCCAGTGACTAAGGTTTTGTACCATCGACTATCTTACATCATCCACTGGTAATCCATGTGATTATTTAGATAAAAATGATGTGTTACCTTTGAACAGATAGAAACATCTTTAAACATCATAATGTAATGCTAATAGTTCATTGCAGATTATGTAATGTTACTTTAAAAGAAACTACCCAATATTCCTTATTCATTTTGCATTCTTTGATGAAGGCCTGTTACTTTCAAACTAAACCAAATGTTGTCTATAACTGTATACAAATATACAACCTTGGAGAAATCCTTCTAATGAATATCATTTTAAAAGTTCAGTTATGTTGTATGTCTGGGTGTGAATATGACTGTCAGTGTGTATGTAATGTGTACAGGGGCCATCTATATTTACAACAGATTACCACTCATCCCCATGCCCTCCCCAAACACATCCAGACACAAGGCAGACAGGGCCAGTTAGCATCTTCAGTGTGAGCTTGGACTGATGTCTGGTTTAGCTGTAAGACCGTACCCTTGTGTTCCATGACAAAGGAAGGGAAAAACTCAAAACAGACTTTACTCTAAGTCCAAGGTGAGGATTTTGCTACATTTGTATATTATGTTCTATTTTACATAGCCGTTGGTGTCCTGTGACTATTATTGAATACAGTATAACACGTTGAGTACAGTGATGATATATGCACTTCAGTGATGAGACTATATAATATGCACTCACTTAAAGG
Source organism: Alosa alosa (assembly GCF_017589495.1). Lineage (NCBI taxonomy): Eukaryota > Metazoa > Chordata > Actinopteri > Clupeiformes > Clupeidae > Alosa > Alosa alosa. The sequence goes on along the minus strand of NC_063190.1, from coordinate 29,014,441 downwards.
GGTTAAGGTTAGAAAGTAGACTTATAAAGCTACAGAGGCAGTTGTGCTTTTTCTCATAGTTCTTCTGATAGTGTTGCTTTGTTCTTAATAGTATAGTTATTATATCATAAAGGCTATGTCATAACTGGTTACAATTTTGCCATTTCATCAAAAACTCTGGCCGACTCACATGTGGAGTCACTTTTACATGAATGACAACTCCCATGAACACATAAACTCTCATAACCCCTTTTCTAACATCCCAGATTACACACATAAAGTCGGCTCTGCTCTGTTAGATGTTCTCCTGGTCGTCTGTGTTCTCCGCGGGACCGCAGGTCCTCGACCGGCCCCCTCCTGAGGAGCTGGTGACGCGGATGCTCATGCTGGAGCTGACGGCGCTGCTCAAGCACACGGAGAAGCAGCATCAGGACCGCGTGGCCGCGGCGCAGCGCCGACGCAGCTCCTGCGTGGACTACAGCTGGCTCGCCACGCCGAGGAGGCCGTCTTTCCAGCTCCCCACCAGAGAGTTCCTGGAGTTGGAGGAGCTCTGCGCAAAGATCCCTCCCTCCCAGTGTGGACCGGTGATTCTCAGGTAGGTAGATTACTTCACATCAGTGGACCCAGCCAGCAAGGGTGAATCAGAAGAATAAAATAGCTGTTTATCTCATGTACAGATGTTGTCAGCAATTCAGGGAAAAGGTCACTGATATTTGAGCTCAGGGAATGAGTGCTCATACAAAACAGACAGGTGGTGGATCATGAGGAGCAATTCATTTAAATCTGATAAAAAAGTGTGTTGGATTAGAGTTGCACACTGCACCTTTAAACACCTTTTTCTCTTCTGGCAAAATGTATTCCTTTCTCCAAAGGAATTTCAACAAGCTTCATTAAAAACCCTTTCATTAAGAACAAATTAAGGCTCATTTTTACAGGGCAAACTGGACAAAGCTTTTTGAGAATGTTACTGGATGTTGAGTTATATGTTGATATACACCTTCTTGCTCCTCTCCACTCTGACGGAGCACAGGGTGCGTAACCTCGTGACCGAGTTCGAGCCGGAGGTCGGCGAAGTCTCGCACCTCTTCCGCTCTGTGCTGTGTGCCTGCCTGGACGAGGAGGAGCTGAGGGTCGAGACAGACGGCCCCAACCTCAGGGAACGCGCCCAGCTCTGGCGACGGCAGCACAGTCGGAGCCTGTCGCTCATCGCCCTGCCCTCTAGCCTCCGAATCCACCCGCTCTGGAACCCCTTCAAGCCTGGAGGAGACGACCGCACCCCGGAAGTGGAGGAGGATGGAAGAGGTGGTGTCGCGAGGCCCATCAGAGCGAGGAGTCTGCCGCAGATTAGTGTGACAGAGCACAGCGCACCAAACTGAGACTGAGGGAGAAAAGGCCGGTGAAGCATCAACACAGGAGGATGACTTGACACACTATGGATGACTGACTGGCGCGCGCACACACACACACACAAAGATTTTCACCATTATCATGGTGAAAGTTCATTGAAGTCCATCATACAAGGTATGGATACCAAAAAACTGTATGTTACTTGTGTATGTCGAGTAATTTTGAGTACACTTGTTTTTGTTTTACAGCAATATCTTTATTTGGTTGAAAATATTCTGGCAGTAGACTGCTTTGTGCATAATGCTGTAATTATGATATCAGAAGTAATATAAGAACAGCTTCACATTTATTTCAAAATTGAGCATAATGTCACTTATTTATTATCATTTACAATATGTAAAGTTGGATTTCATTTTTAAAAAGTACAAGGTCTCAGCCTCTCAGGGTTCTCTTCTGACCCATTCATTCTCTATGACACACTGTCCTTTTGCACACCGAGACCTTGATGACTGACACTTCCTTTCCAATGACAATACATTAAAGACACACACTGACCGATACTCTGATTTGCTGGTCCTAACCAGAGGCTGATACAAGCTGTAGAAAGCTTCAGAAAATATCACAGGAATGACAAATTGTAGATAAAAGCAGTTTTCAAATGTCATTAGTCAACACACACACACATTCTTACACATCCTCACAGACTTGACATTTGACTCAACAACAGAACTTACAGCAAACCATCCCCCTGACCTCACGTCTCCCAGGGGGACAGGGGGGAGAAGAGACCAGTATGCCACGCAGCCCCTTCAGCCTCTAATTGTAGAATAAATGCCTGCCAAATGCACAGTGGCTAGTGTGCTGCACTCACTGTTGACAAACATTTCCCACGCTGTAATCAAACAGAGTTTGCATCTGTGCCCTAATAACCCTAATCTTGCCGAGTGAGTGAGCATGACTTAGAGAGTTAATACAGAGGGATCAGTAACAGCCTTGGTAATGTTAAACCATGATAGTCCTACTTGGAACACAGGCAGTTTTTAACACTTGTTAGAAATGGACATGGTCTAAATGAAACTGGAAAAAAACTATACAAAACAATAAAATAAAATAAAATTAATTTGCCCAGGGTCTGTGCATTCATACCTCAGATGGTGTAAGCAAAGTGTTGGGTAGGCAATCATTAACAAGTATGCACCATGAGCAGCAAAGAATACAGAAACCAATCCAACACAGCTCCCTCAAAAAGACAACAACAACAACAACAAATGGCCTAAATAAAACTGGACACAGTGAAGATATAGATCAGGACTAATAATGTTGGGTAAAATGAAAACAACAAGGTCCTGAACAGTATCTGAAATATTTCAAAATAATATTTCATTACAATACTCAATAAGCCAATTCCAAATGACATGGCTAGTGCAGGCTACTTATTCAATATCACACACTTGTTCCCTGTTCCAACTACATGTTGCACTTTACTGATCATGGTCCAATTTCAGACATTAAACAGTGAAAGAAGACGTGAAAGAAGAATTAAATCAAATCACAACTGAAAAATCGCTTCTGGATTATTACGGTCATTCCCACCTGTGTGATTGCACAGGACCGCACCAGACAGGTAAGATGAACCAGGTGAGCATCTCACAAGGTGAGGGTGTGATGGGCGGATGAGCTAAGAAACTCCACTTTTGGCCACATCCTCTACCAACACCACCTGGCCTGTTCCATCCAAACATCCTCATCCCGTCTCCTCATACATTTAACAAAATCATTCAGGCTAAGAAGACGACAAAGACAATGAAGAAAACCATGAGGATGAGGAAGATTTTGATGAGAAGCCAACGGTTGCCAGACACCGATTGGAAGTACTTAAGGATCTCTGTGTGTGCAGCCTCCACGTTGAAGTGGGCATCCTCAACGTTGTGATCAATCCTGAGGGGAGAAGATGGCGAAATCTATTAGACAGATTAATTATAAATGATAAGAGGACCTACTAGAAATATACACATAACTCTGTACAACCATTATGAAACAGTATTACATCCTTGTGTAAATTAGTTGAAACAAATGTAATTTCCCCTGAATTACAATTCAGTACTGACCCGATTTTCATGAAATTTGGTGGAAAAGTGTAGCATGCTCCATGGAAGAACTTGTTGGATTTTATAGCAGATCTGAATCATGGGCTGGATCCACAAAGTGTTTCACTTTCACTAATGTTGTGATACACTATCTGGCCTGGGCAAAGGCCTGTTCACTCCAAGTGCCCTTTTAGTTTAAAGTGGTCTAATGCAATTTAAGTGGTAAGCAATTAGAATAATTACTGTATCAGCCAGTATGTGTTTTTTACACCTTGTTTCAATTACTTCGCACAATGTGATATCTGTTTCAAGGTAAACCAAGGGAGGCACCACTTTGGTCTGCATGTGTTTCTCTCATTTCACTCTGAATTCACTCCCTCTTATTCAGAGTGACTTACAGTGAACTAACTACAGAGACAGCCTCCGCTCTGCTTTGCTCAGGGGCACAATGGTGGCAGGAAAGAACTTGCAACCTTCTAGTGTTCCATTTGAAAACCCAAATCATAGACCACCACCACCACCCTCTCGGCCCTTCTCTTTATCAACCTGGCTCACCTCTGTACAACTTCCTCCTGCTCCTTCACCATATGAGCCAGCTGTTGAAAGATGGAGCCCAGCTCCACGATGGTGGTCTCGATGTTCTGCATGGTGTCTGCCCGGCTCTGAATGTAGGAGTTCTGAACAGGCACACAACAACATTAAAGCCCTCTCAGCCGTCTAAGATTTTACATGCTAACACAATCGATACATCAGAGCTCTTAAAACCTACCAACCTACCTGTTCATTTACAAGCTGCATCTGCTGGCTAGCACGGGAGTCCATGTCTATGGACACATCACCTGGGCTCCTAGACTCATCTTGCATTAGTAATGAGTTTCCTGGATCTGAAACGGACACATGAAATCACACATTACATTTACATACATGTACCCATTGAGTAGACACCTTCATCAAAACGCTTTACAGCACAGTTCAGGTATATATTTTCATCAGTATGTGTGCTCCCTAGGTATGGTGTTGTTGACACCTTACTCGACCAGTTTCACTACAGGGGCATACAAATACAATTTTACAATCAAAAGAGTATATATACTTATACAATTCACACTACCAATGGTTATAAACTAGGGCTGCACAATTAAAGGTATCCAATGCAGTTTTGTTTTTTGTGTGTGCTACTCGGCTCCCCCTGCAGTTGTGAGTATGTATTTTACACTACGGTCATAAATACTCCTCTTACTAGGTTTGTTTACAAACCGCCAGAGATAATTTCCGAAGGGCCATGTCAACTTGGGGCAGCCGTTGCCTACTGGTTAGCGCTTCGGACTTGTAACCGGAGGGTTGCCTGTTCGAACCCCGACCAGTAGGAAAGGCTGAAGTGCCCTTGAGCAAGGCACCTAACCCACTGCTCCCCAAGCGCCGCTGTTGTAGCAGGCAGCTCACTGTGCCGGGATTAGTGTGTGCTTCACCTCACTGTGTGTTCACTAATTCACAAATTGGAATAAATGCAGAGACCAAATTTCCCTCACAGGATCAAAAGAGTATATATACTTACTTACTTATATAAGGTAATATTGCATGATTTAATACAAATAGTAGGCTATTGCACAATTGCCGTAAAGCAATTCCTGATTCTCTGGGCCATTGGCCAGCAAGTTGCTGGTTCTCTGTAGCCGGCTAATCTATGGCTATGGAGGGTGAGTGATTCTCCTTAATACAAGTACAATTACCATCAAAATGACTTTGAAGCCATTATAATAAGGTACAAAAACTTGCCTAGGATGACTTTAATTGATTTATAATCAAAATCACAATTTCAACTCATGCAATTTGCTAAAGCAAAATTTGAAATATTGAACTGAAGCATGACTTTCAAAGATTATATCACAAGTCAAATCGCAATCGTAATATCTGTCAGAAATTTGTTCCCCAAATAGTGCAGCCCTATCATAAACAATGAGTGCTTTGCTGTCAGTCTCAACAGGATCTGAAGATTCATGTGAAAAAAACCCTTTTGGCCTTTGCTTCCTATCTGTATTACTGTATACTGGTTAGCACTCTGGACTTGTAACCGGAGGGTTGCCGGTTCGAGCCCCAACCAGTGGGCCGCGGCTGAAGTGCCCTTGAGCAAGGCACCTAACCCCTCACTGCTCCCCGAGCGCCGCCGTTGTAGCAGGCAGCTCACTGCGCCGGGATTAGTGTGTGCTTCACCTCACTGTGTGCTGTTTATGTTTCACTAATTCACCGATTGGGTTAAATGCAGAGACCAAATTTCCCTCACGGGATCAAAAAAGTATATATACTTATACTTATACGTATTATGGCCTTTGGTTTACATTTGGTAGATTCCACTCTTGTACCATCAAAATGCTGCCTGTCTAAGTAATGCATGACACCTTCAGTCACAGCAGACAATGGCGAAGTGTTTAAGACAGCTGGTGGGTTTGCGCTTACTGAAGTTGTGGGCTTGCAGAGGTGAGGCTGCATTGGGCGAGTAGTGCGTGGGGGCCTGAGAGAACTGCTCTCGTCGACTGTGCTGCTGTTTCAGATTCTTAAGAAGAATAAGTAGAGAAGGTCATCAACTCAACAGTAAAACCAAATCATTTATTTCCTGTAAGATATTCAGTGTGTGAATTTGCATTACTCTCACCTCTGTTCTGACCTCCAACACTGACTTGAAGTCATTTGACATGGCTGCCAGCTTTGACTAGAATAAGGAAAACAAAAGGTAAAATTGTATAATATAGCACTACTTCAAAGGATATTTCAGTGCTTTTGATGTAAGGTTGTCAGAGACATGTTATCGTTTGAAGCATCATCGATCTGATATGACCCATGAGGTGACCTATGGTCTAACAAGCATAAGCTAAATGGCAAGATGTTTAACATAACCACACTGCTCAACTTGATGATAATGGACATGTCTCTTTCCTCTTCAAGAAATGCAATAACAATGACATGCCTTGACATTCTAGGATGAAAGGATATAGCTTCTCCAAAGGAGTGAGATGTTTTTGTCGTAGTGTTTCTTGTGTGATTGAGTCTTACTTGTAACGACACAACTACTGTGTTGGAATGTGTCTGCAGGTGCCGGCCATTCTGTCCACTTCTGGAGCGCACCAGCTCCTGCAGTTGGGCTATCTGCTTATTTAGACTGTTGATGTCCTGAGGGAAACGATCAGAGGACAGTGTTGATATGTTATTTAAGCGATATGGCATGAGTGAGAGTTGGGTTGGAAAAAGATATACCCACTTCTGTGGTTCGGCCATGGGTTTATCCTTTATCAACCCCACGATCACGAGCCTTATTGCTTTTATACAACAATACAACAATTGTACTACCAACTAATCAAGTTTGTTACAACAGTTCTACTACCGACTAATCATGGTTTGTTCATCCTCCGTACAAAAAAATAGTTCTTGTCTGTATGTCACATGCTAAATTGAACATTCACTCTATTCCAGCCCATTCCACCTTATTCCGTTTTCTCACTCAATAACTGTCAAATGCGAAGTTATGAAATCGGTGTTCTCCCGTTTTTAAATTAATAGAACATTCATGTCAGAGTGATAACTATAGGTAAAGTCTCTAAGAGGGCATGTCCTGGTGTAACGGAGGCGAACTGAGGTAGCATGCTAGTTGCCCGTGTAAATCCTCACACCCCTGACCTTAAGAACGCTTCTAACCGCTGAGTTGGAAGCCTGGGCTTTTAGCTCAGGGGTTAGAGCATTCGACTCCTAGGCCTGTGTGTGTTGAGGTGGCGGGTTCAAGGGCCATGGGCAGCGGACGAATTACGACCTCGGTTATAGTGGGATATCCCCACTCTGGAATGCCTCTTGCATCAATCATAAATTAAGTCTGACGAGACCGAACAGTTGCACATGTACCTCTATTTACCATGCTACTGTTAAACTTGTTCTAGTTTACATGTGATACAACAAAATTATTTTTCTTACCTGTTTCACAATGTACGTTAACTCATCGATTTCAGTGGCTTTATCATCAAAAAGAGACTTCCTTTTGGCAACTGCACATAAAAGGCAAAATATCATACATTTTTGTTTGAAAATAATCTGTCAACAAAGGAAATGTTGTTATTCTTTCAACAAAAAAAACACTTACGTATCGTCAGCTTTTCAAGTTTGGCAAAAGTATTACTCAAGTCTCTCCCAATACGTCTATAAGAAGTAAGAGAGAGATAAGTGAGACAAACAAAATGACATGAAGTGCACTGCACGTTAACAAAGCACACCAAATAAAACACAAATGATTCAAAGAGCTTATTGCAGATACGCACTTTGCCACAAGAGTGAAGTCACTGCGTTGTCTGACAGCACTGAGAGCTGGTTTATTAGTCTGGAGGCCATTCTGAGAAAGCATGACAAAACGATTACCAACGATTAATTATTCAACGGTTAAAAGAAGCTAAAACACAGTATTTGCATATCAAATAACTAGTCATGTCTATTCTGGTGTCCTTTACATGAACAAACAACTTCTCACACAGTTTGTCCTGATCCCACCTTATCTCAGAGGGCTCACCTGTCGTCCCTGCAGAGACCGGCACACAGACTGGAACTCTGTCGTACGGTCACGGCAGGACCCCCCACCTAAATCTACAGGGGGGGCGAGGGGCAGAGAGGTAGAGAGGGGGGCATCGGGCTGCTGGAGCAGTTGTGGCTGGGTGAGGGATGGCCCCAGATACACCCCGTCCTCATTGCTCCTGGGTCCGTGGCGCCGACGAGTATTCATGAGGCCTATCGCACATCACCTATCAGAACAGATGGAAAGAGAAGAGAACAGATCTACATTGTATTGTGCAATAAACAGTGCAGTATACCTGCAGACATCTTCAGAAGAGTTGTTTTTGATGGGGCTTGATGACACATCAATTCAGCTGTAGCATGTGTGAGTGTCGATTTAACAGCTGACACACGTCCCATTCTAGCAGCTATAATAAGCGTTTTTTTTTTAACTACTTTAACTTTAACTAAATGATGGTGCTACTCGGACTGCAGTCATATGCAACCCGCTGATCCACTGAGGAATGCATCAATATGATCATTCAAGCTCTTCACATACAGGAGTTTACGCAATGGCTGATTCTTACTTCTCATTGGTCCAAATGAAAATGAACTCAACACCTGAACTATTAAACATCAGCTGTTCACTTCTTATAAACTGGTAGTTAACTGAGAGTAAGTGTACCCAAAGGCACGATACTAAAACACAGTGAGCCATTATAAACAACAAATAACCTGTTACAACTAGAGCCTGAGGCGCTAACAGTTCATTTTGGTGTGTTGCGTTAGCTGACAAGCTGGCTAACGATGTTGTTAGCTACCACCAGCCCGGCTGTACTAAATGGCAGGAAAGGAAACAGAATTGTATTTAAATAGTATTTGCATAATCTATTTTAACTTGTCATCCATGTCTCAATATGCCCAACACAGAAAATAAGGTGAAGTAATTTCATACCGGAATTACCTCCTGATGGTTTCTTCGTGTATTTTGATCCGGGTCCTTGTCGTGCATATGACATCATGCCACGTCGACGTGTACATTTCATTTTTTGCAATGCCCCTAATGTGCGCAGGATGGCAGCACATTCACAAGTTCAGTACAAACCACATTACATTAAAGGAGAACTATGCAGTTTGTTTAGCTTAATTTACCTTATCTTCACAGCTTCAGAGTCATTGGAATGGTTATATTAGTTTTTCTGGGGCAAATGGTGGCTGTCTCACTTCCTCCTAGCATCTGTGAGCAGAGAAACCCCCCTTGCAACTTTGGGCCAGCGGGCCGCCGGACTCAGAGACAGAAACTCCACAGCCTCGCGATGAAACAAATTGCTTTACTGCACTACACACATACACGCTAGGGACCGGCTAGAACAAGGTAGGGATAGAGTTTCTCAGACATTTGTCATGGCAGAGCCAGCGAAAAGAAGCAAAAAGCGAGTAAACCGTTGTCACAGGAACGGGGAAGAGGAAACGGCAGACTGACCGATTGAGGAGTGTCGTAAAATATATACTCTAAAGCTGTAGGGAGATAGCCTGACGAGCCAGACCCACATTAAAACTATAATAGATCTAGTTTAAATTACTGTTTGTTGCCTATTTACACCAGAATTTTTTGAGTGCATGCCAAACATGGCTAGAGGAACTTGAAGAGCAATTTGCTCAATTTGACAAAAAAAAAGCCTAGTACTACTACAGACTACTTAAACTTTTTAATATGTGCACGGTGTAAAAGTTTGAAACATTAAACTAAAATATGCGTACACTATATTTAACTTCATATTATCATATAGCTACCAAAACATAAATGTGTATTTAGCACACAAGAAACCAAAATATGGATGTGTATATTGCACACATTACATGGGTCATATTTCCCAATACTAAGAAAAACAACCTCCTTTGAAGGCATTTATGATGATCTTACATCATCCTAAGAAATTAAGCGGTGCTTCTGGTTATCACACATATTTAACATAACATTATTTTTCATAACTTAACCCGTTTCCTAATTACATTTCTGAAAGACCATTTTTACTTACAAAAGTGTAAGTCAACAAACATGCAGCTCAAACATTTTATTGTTCTGAAAGAGCAGATAATGAGTCAAAAATGTTGACATAATATGCATAGGAATGCCAGTGAGCTTTGATTATTTTAACATACAAATATTTGCTTGTGATCCTTTGTGATTAAAATAATGTTCTTTACCATTCAAAGAAAAAAATTGCATAAAAAAGAATCTTTAAATGTTGTTACTGACTACAACTATTCATTCAGCAGCTGTTGCAGTTACACATTGACACCAATTCAAAGGGGAATCATCAGGTTAGATCCATGAAAGCTCTTAGATTCTTATTACAAAGCTCTTCACTGGAGCACCCACAGCCATAGGTAGCCTATGCACCAAAAGTGCATGGTTTCAGAATGACATTGCTTGATAATTAGGCTACAGTGCAAGTGTTTATGTATAAGATTTTATAATTTTTTTTAAACAGCGGTATAATATACATCATATGGGCAAAGCAAAATAAGAAGATTGCTTCAACAGTCAACAAAATGTTAAATGTATTTTTGAAAAAACGATAACAATCACATCTGCACATCCAGTCCAGTGGTAAAATTCAACCATATGCCTATTTTAAGGCTTTTCATTTTTACATTTTAATTTAGGACAGACTAAAAATGAAAGAAAGTCCTATAACACTTGCTTGTGGTCCTTGGCACAAGTAATTTAGCTATAGCCAATTTTCCTTCCACTCATTAAATTGTTTTATTTGTGTTATTTATTAGGTTGGGTCACATCATACCAATAAGTGAACACGAGCTATGAAAGCATTTTTGCTAACAGTCTGTCTGTGGTTATCAATTTCCTTTGCATCAGGTACACAGCCTAAATGCTCTTTCCCTCCTAATCCAAGTGGAGGTCTGCTCAATGAATATGGTCTCATTTCATATTTACGGTTATACATTGTAAAAATGTAAACAAGATGAGACATTAGAATAGTCTGAATAGTTCACAGGCGATTGCTTAGAAGTGTAATTTTGAGCCTTAGCTAGCTAGCTAGCAACAAAACACAAATAACCAAGAGAGGATGGAAATCAGGTGCAGAAAAATCACAGGACTTACGTGAAATCATTTTGAGGTCACAAAGTTCTCAGTTAATGAAAATAACCTTCAGTGAATAAAAATAACTATATGAAACCATTTTTACAGTTATGCTACAAGGATGTTCACTTAATATCAACCTTCAAATTAAACACACCACAAATCAAAGTTCTTTTCCAAAACCTTCATGACATTATCAGTAGGGGAGAAAAAAAAAAAACACAGGTAGAAGGCCTGTAATACTCCTTCAAATCCTCCGTTGAAACAGAACGCCCAGATTCCATCCCATATGACCACAATGTCATGGTCAGTCATTTTTTTTGTGTGCTGGAATATTTCTGATATAAAAAAGCCTTTATGGAATGTAAGTGGGCACTGGTCTGGTGAACCATTTAAAGGTTAGATGGGTCAGGTTACACTGAACCTGTGCTCTCAATCTGCTGCTGGTGCTGATGTTTGACTGGAACATTATGAGGGACATTATGTGGTGCAATATTTAACATATTCTTTGCATTGATCCACAAAATGTGGACTGGAGTCCCACATACTAGGGACACTGTGTGCCACACTAGATCAAAACAGCTTGATCATGCTTTCACGCGACTTGCCGACTCCAACCCATTTCACTACAAAAGAAAAGACAGACAATGTAAAATGGTTAAAATTAGCAAGGCAACAATTTGTCTGTTATAAGTCAGCAAATAAAACTTGAGCAGGGCAATTAAATTGAATTGCATATACTGTTGAACACAGTCGATAGTTTTGCAGCAGCAGTATCAATAACATGCAATGGTATATGGCTTTGCAAATATATCCAGTATGTTAATGTCAACAAACTCCCTGAAATGTGTTCTATCAAATATTAAAAGGGGAATGCCTTAATATAAACAATAGGTGCCACTAATTCTCCACTCATTTGTCATTAAACAGAAGGCAGAAAGGTGCAAGATGATGACGTCATAAGCACCAGTCAAACCTCAAAGAGGACAATTACACAGAAATATGTCATGTTTGTTAGTTTCATCCAGCTGCTTTTATACAGCTCCTATGGAACTGTTTTTCAGAGCAATTGCAGTCATCTGAAATAATCAAATTCAGATGGATATGCAATTAGTGACAGGTCTAATTACAGGACACTTAGGAACAGGATGCGTTCATTTTCAAGTAGCCATTTACAGCGCTGGCTTAAAGAAATGCAAGCTGGACTTTAAACAATGCATGTTGGAATTGTGCAAAAGTCCGTGAAAAATCAACGGAATTCCCCTCTAACAATGTCACACATAGAATTGCTGATTAGCCTACGTGCAGCTTTAGGGTTTATCTGTGTGTGTTTAGGAAAAGGGGAAACTGTTGGGCGTCTTTTCGGGTGTGTCCAGATTCATGTAGTTGTTTTTTTTGGACTTTTGCACATAGATCTCCGTTTCTCAAGGTCACTGAGTACTGTCGATTTTTTGGTTTTACCTAGCTGGAGTTGCTGCAGCCAGGCAGCTACAGCGCTACACTCTGGGGGCATGTTCCCCCCCCCCCCATGTTCATGTCTCCAGAGTGTAGCACTGTAGCTGCCTGGCTGCTAGCTGCAGCAACTCAAGCTAGGTAAAATCGATTGTTTTTTCCCGTACCAAGCCAAGAGCAATACCTGGCACTTGCAGAAACTTCTCGATGAAGCGGATGTAGTCCTGTGCTTGAGAAGGCAGCTCATCAAAACAACGCACGGCTTCAGTGCTGCAACACCATCCGGGCAGAGTCTCGTACTCCACTGACACCCGAGTCAACATGTCCATATTTGCTGCGCAAAGCAGAAAGCCAAGTCAAGTAAAAACACCTTAAAACATCAAAGAAACAATGTAAAACAGTGATAGGTAGGCAAAATAACAGCATGTTACCAGGGAAACTGGGAAGGGCTTGTCCATCAACGGTGTACGCAACGCCTATTTTGATCTCAGGCAGAGTGTCCAGGATGTCCAATTTCGTCAGGGCAATGCTGATAGGGGAAATGATGAACGGCATGAACACATAGAAACAGGAAACACAGAAACAGGAACATCTGAATGACTACAGAGAGTGGGGGCTTGTACTCACGCAGTGAATCCATTGATCATGTGGGCATATCCGACTAGAACCAGGTCCAACCAGCCACAGCGACGTCGTCTGCCGGTGGTGACCCCAAACTCTCTCCCGCGAGACTGCAACAGAGAGCCTGTGTCCTGCACATAAACCACAACTCTAATCAGGTTACACAAGAGCAAAAACTACTACAAACGAGAACCCATGTAGCGGTGAGTTTTACTACAACAGAAGTAGTAAGCCATACATTGTCCTGCTCTGTTGGAAAAGCTCCAACTCCAACTCTGGTGGTGTAGGCCTTCACCACGCCATAGACGCGACCCACATGGGACGGAGGCACTCCGAGCCCTGTGCATACACCTCCCACTGTGCAGTTGGATGAGGTCACAAACGGGTAGGTTCCTTAAAGAAAAAAAGAAATAATAATAATAATTTTTAAAAAAGAAATAAAAAACAGAACAAATTTACAACATGGATCATCCCCTTGCAGGTTATAAAGTAGTTTGTCCCTTCAGTACACGGAGGTCAGCAAACTGTCCTTTCTGAAACTCACCAAAGTCAATATCCAAGAGAGCTGCATTAGCCCCCTCTACTAGAATCTTCTTGCTTGGTCCAGTCAGAGCTTTGTGCATGAAATACACTCCATCAGTCACCAAGGGGCGCAACCTCTCAGCAAATCCCTATGAAAAGAGTATGGTATTATATATATATACAGAAATCAGGAATCACAAAAATGGCTGCATATACATGGTTAAAATTGGTCTAAACAAACGCATTGACTACTGGCTTCATATATCAAATGTGACCCTGCAAGGCGAAACCAGTCGTCTTGCGCACAGTGCTATTTTGAGAAAAATCCACGATAAACAAATGTACGGGTTAAAATGTCAAATTTCACGTTTTCGCATAATTCGACAGTATAGTCTACACTTTCATATTGTGAACAAATTTCACGGATAAACATACGTTTTGACTGTTAAACCCTGACTTTATTTAGGTGAAGATTAAACACATTAGCAGTCATTCCATTTGTCCATGCCTCTATAAGGTTTTATGGTAGAGCTAAAATGTAGCCTACTCGTTACTCAATGTGTAAGCTCTCTATCGTTCTTGGCAGATGTAACCGAATATGAATGTGAAAGACTTGCCTTTCAGGGCACGAACGGTCAACAGCACGAACTTTTAGAAATATCCTGGCGTCATTTTACGGACCAGGAGAAGTATTCCATTGACGTAGCACATTTTAAAATTGGGCCTATAGCCTACACAATCTGTGTACACAGAACTTCTTCTCCCCTTGCTTCCCCCGAAATACATTAATTATATTCTATAGTGACACCTTATGACCGTCCCAGGTATTAACTAGGGGGCAGAAAAAGACACTCACTCGGTTGATAAAACTGCACAGTCAGTCATCCGCTTCAAAATCACGCTACCGTAAGGCTAATAATAGCTGTGTCCTCACACTATCGCACGTGACAATTTACTTAAAAAGGTGATTTTCTCCTCTTCTGGCGTATCGTGACAGAAGAACCATGCCAACTTAGGATGCGGTTATCATATCAATACTTTTTGCAATACCCTCGATATACATATCGTTGGAAAGCTTAGTCAATGGTCGTTCATGTGAGCACATTAACTTAATTTTGTAAATTTTACCAAAACGACTGGTTTCGCCTTGCAGGGTCACAAATGATGATGTGCAATAAATGATCATCAGAGACCAGATGATACATTCAGCAAAACTCACCTTTAGCTGGTCTAGTTCAGCATCAACATCAATGTTGAGATTAGGATACATGGCCTGAAAATGACCTGCCAGAACTCGGAATCTACAACACACAACCAATAATTATTTAAATCAATTAAATTAATATGCTCATAACGTCCTCACTATTAACCTCCCAGCATATCAAATTATATTTTTAATTTATAGCCATTACACACAATTCAGGTACAGGGGCTATTGTTTGTTTTTTTGTTTAAATAATATTCATAGATGAGCTTCTCTATCCGTGAACAACCAGTGAAATGGTTTCTAAGAAACACAAACGGAAAGGTTGAATACTCACTTCTCCTCAAAGACTGCGAAGTCATCCACCAAATCACACACCCTCAGTCCATTGCGGGCAGCTTTAGAAGAGTATGCTGGGCCAATGCCTTTTTTGGTAGTTCCCAAACTATATACACCAAAGAAAAAAGTCTTGTTTAAAATTGGTTATGCTCAAATCGGCCTCAAATTTTCACATCGTCAATAGATATTAACACATGCAGGGCCATACTTTGTATGTTGGGAAAACCTGGCAGATAGTACTGCTAATGGCCACCTTACACCAAACAAGTCGTGACTGCAGCTAGAAAATAATCCGATTGGCGCTGCCATGTCAGCTACTCAGCCATTTATACATGTTTAAAACATTGTTTGTATCTCCTCACGCATCCACATTTATCCATGCTTTACGTAATTACCAAATTTGACCACTGATCTTAACTCCCATAATTCACTACAACTACACCGTTGGACCTGTGTGTTTCAGGTTGGCTTTTTTCACCAGCAGAACCGCACCAGAGTTCGTTAGATGGTTGCAGACTGAGACCACCTCTTTTTGGAGGTCTCAGACCGATCAATTTGGTGCGCACCTGAATGCGATCGTTGCATTCGACCAACACAAACAAACCGAAACAAGGGCTCAAAGGCACTCGAGTTTGATTAAAACAAACTAAAGGCTGTCGGTGTGGAAACGCCTTAAGAGAATTCTGAGTCATTGAGAGCACTAATCAACCAGCAGCTCATCCATGGTTTAGCAAACCAACAACAATTGACCGTTCGCAAAACCCTGCCCATCGAACGCAGATGAGCCAATGACAGCCCAGTAGCTCCATGCAGGCAGACAAGGCTCGTAACTTCACCTTACGGCTCCATAGAAATCTATTGGGAGCGTTGATTTTTGTCCGGTTTTATAGTGATACGAGTTGAAAAGGACAGTCAAATGACATATGGGATTAGCGCAACATCGATACACAGAAAAATGCCTTTCAATCTTGATTAAGTTTTCTGTAATTATGTTTTAGATTAAATTCTCTCGTCCCAAAACTCCACTATTTTAAGCAAAGGATTACTCCTTAGCAAACCATAATGAAACAGTGCTCCACCACATCTGTGGATTAAGCCACACAGTCAACTCAATGCAAGTAAGATAAATAAGGATGTTAATTGTTTTCAGCATTGCCAGCATTGTGTATAAAATGATAGTCACTTGGAGGAGAGTTAACAAACGTTAGCATAGTTAGCTAACCGCTGCTAATAACGTGCTAGCTTCATCACGTCAGAGAAGCATGGGGCTGTGCACAGTAGTGTAACATTTATTATATTCACCATAAAATAATAAAGTAGAAGTGGCTCTGCAATGTAGGCTATGTTTCCGGTTTTTGGCAGCACCATGTTCCTTACATGACATGGCCCAGTGTCCTTGTAACATGCATGCAAGTCTATCTAGCACAGCTAATATTAATATCAGTGAATCACACTCGCCTCCTGTTTAAGCTTGTCACCCAACAAAGCTAGATATGATTTTTTATACGTGTCTCCATGTCATACTGCAGTCTTTCAACGGATTGTAAATGAATTTAGGTCCGTGGCTCTCTAAAAGCCACTTGTGCTGTAACTTTTACAGACAGTAAATTAACAGCTACCATTGAATTTCTAGACAACTCCGGTCTGAGTTTGACGGGCGTAGTACAATAACTAGGGGGCGTGGCTTTTGGGAACGGTCAATTGTTTGCCTACCTTAAATTATATGACAAGAATGCAATGTTAACTATAACAATAACCATTAAACCATTTTAACAATACCATTAAAACTATAACGATAACCATTAAACCATTTTAACGATACCATTAAAAACTGATGTTGCACTGTCAATTACTAAAAAACGTTTTCTAAACAAAATTCACGGGATCCATAGGAATGATTAAGAGTCATCACTCACCCCACCCTGATTTCAAACCTCCAAACCCATCCACATCAAAGTCTGGCATTGCATCGCTTGCACACCATCTCTACTATTGGAATGCCAGGACCACGGCCAGCAACCAAGCCAAAGATGCTTATTCTCAGTGCTCAATATCAACCATTCCAATGGGTGAACTGACCTTTATAAGTGATAGGTCGTGCATGCACTTACTTTTTCCCAGCCTGCAGTTGTCTTTGTTGCTCCTGTATTCCATCAACAGCTTGATGAAAGTTGAACACTGTCAGAATACAAAACATGAGACATTTTACTCCAGATATCATAACCACTTGAATATGCAAATAACCATGCAACTGGGAAAAACACAACTTCACCATCTTATCAAGACAAATATATTGGTAGAATAATGAGAAGGCTCTTACCGAGGTGTGCACGATCAGAAATCTTCAGTCTTTCCTCCCATCCTGCAAGTCCTAAAAACAGATAGGACAAATCAAAAGTAATATAGTTAATATAGTTATATAGTTAATAGACTGGTTTCTAACTGAACATGTTACTCAAGCAAAATCACCTTTTCCTTTCTGTAGGTTTTTTTCAGCCTCATCAAACAACCCAGGCAGATGTATCACAACCCCGTTGCCTATGAAGAGAAACACCTGATTATTGATACAGATTGACTTGGGCATGAATACAGTGCTGTAGCAGCAGTTTTGAATTAAAACCTTAACACAATTACTCTGTGCACTGCAGATGTCATTGTTTGTGATGGGTAGAAGGGCTGAAGAGGCATATATTTTGATCACATACCAATAAAGGACATGGCCTTTTTGTTCAGCACTCCACTGGGCAGCAGGTGGAAATCGTACTCCACCGAGTCCACCACCACGGTGTGTCCTGCGTTGTTTCCTCCCTGGTGACACATAGGACATTAATAATTGGATTCCATCATACACAAGCAGAACTAGACCATCTCTCCGTGAGTGCATTACGTAGCCTACATCTCTGCAAAATGTATTCTAAACACTATACCTACAAAAACACAAGAAACTGCGAGAGTTGATGACTTCGGGCAACGTTGCAATCTCGCCGACAGCTGTCGCTATTAACCATCCCAAAGCTATGTAATTTAAAGTTAGCAAGTTAATCAATCAGCCTAGTTGGCCCGCTAACTACATTACCACCATTTCCAAAGTTTGTTCTTCGAGTTTCAGACTAACTCAATTTTCCCAGTAATTTAGGACTTAGTAAAGTAATTTGCCAAAGCCTGCCATTAACGGTCGCTGTATGTTATCTAACGTATCTAGATGAAGCAGCTATGTTAAATACGAGGTGGCTAACGTTAACACTTTTCTGTGACCAACTTCTACGATTAACGCGATTTACGTAAACCCAAAGCCCATCATACCATTAACGTTCTACTTCAAAGAAATTCATATTTCAACTTATCATTTTGTTCACACCTATCGATTACTGCATCATTACATGCTTCGCGCTAAAGCATAACGTTACCAAAGGCCTGCAAGTTGTGGTTAATGCTTGACCTTCGTTACTTTGGGAAAATGGAGCTAGTGTTAGTGAACTAGCTAGTGTTTTGTTTGACCACGTTGTCTAGCGTTACTTACGTTTTATTGCTAAATCGGGTAATATTAGTAATTACACTAAACAAAAATAGTATTACACTTCACGAACTTCAACCAGTTAACATGCACATTTCACTGGCAGTTAAGAGTTAACGTTATCGGAGTAGCTTCAGCTAACGTTACTTTGGCTTCTCCGTTAGCTAGCATGGAGTGCTTACCTGGCACCTGCATACAATATCTGCATCCATAGCCAAGAGGTCCACCACTTTGCCCTTTCCTTCGTCACCCCATTGGGCCCCAAGAACTACTGTCACTTTATTCTTTGGCTCCCGAGGAATCCGTAAAGATTCAACCTCACTCTCTCGGGGTCTCTTCATGGCTGGTTCCCCATTTAGCGAGGCCGTTTCCTGGCCATTTGACATACCATTGTCCGCGGCCATGCTGCGTGCTTGTAAATGCATGAATGTGCTGCAATGTGTTCGTTTCGCCGACAACGTGCTGCGTGAATCTAGCGCCAACAATGTACTCTGTTAAAAAAATCCGGTGACCTCAGCCAATCACGATTCAGCCTGAGACTCAACCTCATGATACCATAGCATGATCCCAGAGAATGTCTAGTAGGAGACTGCGGGCTTGCTGGATCAAACCCACTAATAATAGTTTATATTTATTGGTGACTGGTTAAAATCACTGTAGAGTCAACGTGGAGTAGGCTAAGCAGATGTCGCAGAATTTCCCGCGTTCTCCAATCTGCCCTTTTTACCCGCCAAATGCAATCCACCTATTTCAAAATAAAAGTCAGACTGCGGCAAGTGTAGGTTGGATACAACTTGTAGGCTACTGTAGTAGTCAGTTTGTAGTTAGTCTTTACAGACTGTACTCTGTGAAAAAGCTATGAGAGTTATTGAGAACACAAGTCCTCAGACTCAGTTGTACATGTGTAGGCATAATCTATGAGAATTTGCAGGTCTGGCCTTGAACAGATCAGATTCACTGGACTGATGACAGTCCTGACCCACGTATGCAAATGAACAATATCAGGGGCATCGTTAGAATGTCTCAACATTAATAGAAAACTCTTTGGCGCGTTCCATCATGTAACTAATCTATGTTTATATTCATGCGGTTTGCCTGACAGACAGAGGTTTCTCTCGAAAACGACGTACAGTAGAGTTACATTATTAGTTAAAAAATAATAGTTCCAAATAAAGTTGTTGTAAAGCCTTGACGGATTTCCTGTCTACCAACAACAAAACTAGCCTAGTTGAGCAGCCTCTGAGCAGAAGACGCTCACAACGTTATAAACATTATAAATGTAACCTGATAGTTGGCTACTGTAACCTAGAATCAGCCTTTTTTGTAGGCATATCCTTGCTGTCTCAATAATAATTTTGACATGGGGGTTTGACTCTGGGGGCTCTCCCCCATCATTTTTTTAACCGAGTAGCCTATGTGATTTCCTTTATTCTGGTGGATTTTAAGATGGCCTATAGTGCTACTGGAGAAGGGCATATTTTCGTTCACATTCATCCTGACTGCACAAGCGAACCTGGCTGAGCTGAGCATTCTTACTTAGCCTAATAGCACACCTAACACTAACACCTTACCGTGGCATTGTGCTGTCCCGTCCACTTTTCCTTGGTCATGTTCAATATTTAATTGGCCATGTGCTTATTATAGCTTAACTTAGGCTAGCCTATACCATGAATTGGAGTTTGGTATTTCTGTTATTTGGAGCCAATGAATGAGACCCAGTAGCCGTGTTCAAAATAAAATATTAGATATAAGGTTAGTGTAAGAGCACCTTTAATAAGCCTGACCTCTGTGGTTGGCAAATATTTTATGACTGATCCTCCACTTGCTATTGGCTGTTGTTGATTTAACCATTGACTTGTAATTTAATCAGCGCATTGTGCACGGCTGCTTTTTGTACCTTTTTAATAGTATCAACATTAAATTTAATCTTTATAACTTGGTTGATGTGTGTGTTATATTATCCAGTCACAAGCTTGAACGAACCTGGTTAATAGATTGTGTAAGACATTGTCCTTCTGCAGCTGACCCTGGCTGCAGCTTGCAGATCGGGGCTGGGCTCAATGTGGGGCTTCTCGCTGGGCTGGCGTAGTTGGCTACATTACTGCTCCTGGTGGCCCTTGGTGTTAGTGATATTAAAGACCTCTTACACCAGTGCTTCTCAAACTTTTTCTGTCATTCTCCACTTTAGAGGTGGGGAATTTTCAAGCCCCACCTGACCCCATCAGCCCGACAAAATGGTAATGTTAAAATATTATTTTCGCATTTTGGTTCCCCATTACATTTCCTGTCTCGGTCTGCTGGATCTTACATTGTTTTAAAGCTGCAGTTGGCAAGTCTGACAGATTGAGGGGACTTAGCCAAAATGTTGAATGTTTATAACTCTCATGCCCCTCCCCCACTACCACGAGCACCCTCTCATCAGTTTGTGCTGGTCAGTGCGCACCAGACTGTGATTGACAGTCAGATCTCACACAGCCCTGCTCTGATTGGACCAGAAGAACCGGGAGCAGTGTATTTTTGCAAAACAAACAGGCTCGGTGGAGGTAGAAGTGCATTTTTTTCTAAAACTGGCTGTCGGTTTCAGTGAATATGATCAAAAAAATCTTGCCAACTGCAGCTTTAATTCATATGTCGGTCTGTTTATGACTCCTATGTTTGGGTGTGGCTATTATGTTTTGATATATGATCTTCCTTGTCAAAAAAGAAAGGCATTATTAAAGATAGGCACAAAAAAACTCCTCCTGTTCATCGTGCCCCACCTGTCATGTCTCTATGCCCCACTAGTGGGGCCCGCCTCACACTTTGAGAACCACTGTCTTACACTAACATCTCCATTGTTGACGTGAAATATGTCTCCATAGTGTCAAGCAGTGAAGTGATAACATTATGCAGGCAGCCAATGTTCACATCACTGGAGTCAGAAAGAAGAAACCAAGACAGGCCCTGCTGGCTCTGTTAGGTATTTCTGTCCCTCCCAAACTGAGTTAAAATGGTGTATAACTAGGTGAATGTGTGCGGAAATGCTGTCTTTTGTTACATTTCAAGCACTTTCACCTGTTCTGATTAAGTTCTAAGAAATAAGCACCAATAATGATCAAAAATCTTGTTTCTAGTTTTTTTTTACCTTTTTTATAATGGAATTTCATAATTTTCTCACAAAAAACGAAAATGATCATATGGTCATAAATGTGATCTCACAGGGGTAAATGGCAAATATGAACCATAAATAATGTCTATATCATTGGTAATTGAGCTAAAGTAAACATCTGTTTATTTTTACATAAATTGTTATGGCTGTATTGATTTAAAGCCTACCCGGGAACATTGGCACCTTACAAAGGTTAATCATCATAACACGGTGACATGATCAGCCGTGTTAACTTGCTACAATCATAATGAAATCATCTGACGTCCCCTCATCCTATAAGTCAAGTCAATTTCAGCATACGCTGTCAGCTGGCTCGTGGCGCGATCGGTGCTGGTTAGTAATCAAGCAGTTTAATTTAGTAGCAGGTCTGATACCCACGAGGAGTTAAAGGGAGACATGTGAAAGCAGGACATTACTCAGAGAGCAACCTTTCAGTATTTGTGTAGGGGAAGGCTGTATTTCAGTCTGTGTGTGTGTGTGTGAGAGGAGTATGTGGGTGTATTTGACTGGAGTGTCAGTGAAAACAGTTTGGGTATATGGGTTACTGAGCACCTTGACAGCCACACACACACACACAAACACAAACACCTTAGACAAAGGGAAAGAGTGATAATGCTGAAGATTGACAGAAGACAGAATCCATCTGAAGCTCTGCTGCCCCCTGCTGGCCAACCCAAAACATGGCAGGTGTAAGAGACGGTCAACAGAACTCCTCTACCACACCTGGCCTTAACCCTCAAGGTGCCTCAGACAAAACACACACACACACAAACACATATGTGCCCCATGAATAAGACACACACACAAAACACAAAGTACTACACTGCACACACACAGCACAACGCACTACACTGGATAGGCTGAACAATATCTACACATAAACAGACATTTGGCCAGCGACACATGTAACTATGACGACATGCTTACTTATACCACACAAAAATTATAAGACCAGCCACCTGGTCCCCTCATCACAGACTTCTCTCTCTCACACACACACAATCACAGGACCAGAGTGTGGGCTGTGCCAGGCCATCCCTCACACACAGACTTGTAGACATGCTTTCTTCGCACACCTGCAGCTGAGCTCATTTACACACACACACTCATCTCTGTACACATTTATGTCTAGGCTCTCTCTCTCATTTGTCTACTTTACTCTCTCTCACAAACACACACTTCCTCCTTCTCCACACACACACACACAAAGATCATTAGAAAAGATATGTGCTATTGGAACATGTGCATGACAACACAAATGACAATAGGCCAACACATTAGAAATGGGTGAAAAAAGTGAATAGCATTGTCTGTAGTTTTAATAATCTGTGTTGAGGAACACAAGAGCTGCAGACCAACTCAAGGAAGCCGAAGTAGACAAATTGACGGTCTGGGCAGGAATGAAAGCATAACAAAAACAAAAAACAAACAAATAAAAACAACTAACTTTGACCGTTACTGTATATCTGTTCTCTACAAATGTTCATGTAATCCAGAGACTCCCGTCTCGTCTGTACAGATGAAGCCCCAGGACTGGAGGAGGCGGGGCTAAAGAGGGGTTACTGAGGGGCGGGGTTTGTCGCTGTCCCACCGCAGAGGTCAAACCACACATGTGGTTGGGTCTGTATTCCAGGAGGACGTCCATCTGTAGACGGGCCACACACTCTTTTGTCTCGTCCTCATGGTCCGCCTGAGCACTCCGCTTCATTCTGAGCAGCAAGTCTCAGGATTCTGACCAACATCACTTAGCTAATGTCACACACACACACACACACACACCAGACCATGTTCCTCCTGACTTAGCTAGTGTCCATTTAAAAACACACACACAGAGTTATTCCTAACTCAACATCAGTTACCTAGCGTCTGATTAAAAACACACACACAAACACACATTTCCAAGCGTCTGGTTAAAAAACACATCATGTTCACTGCCAGTTTTTCTGCCATCTCAAAACTGCGCATTAGGCCTCTGTATTACTGTATTTGTGTACAAGGCAAAACTAATAAACAACAAAACGTGAATTTTTCTTAAAAACTCAAATTTCTCTTTTTTTAAGCAAATCAGCTCATTAGCTCAGTTTTTAACACAATTTCTTTTTGTTTTGTTTTATTCTGAGCTTTATTCTAGCAGCACCCCCCTACACACACGCAGGCACACACATATGGAATGTTCAAGCATGTGACACTGAAGACATTCACACACACACACACAGTGGAATGATGGGGGTGGAGGGAAGGTTCTGCTACACTTGGCACAACTGTGGCAAAACTGTGTGTGTGTGTAGAGCTGTAGAGTTCTGCTGTTCAGAAGTGAATGGGCAGAGCAGGTGTGGACGCACTACATAAACAAACATAAACAAACGCTCACTGCACCTGACCACTGTGTGTCTGCACGCACACACCTGACCAGACCAATCTATTTCATTATTTAGACATTTTGATTCCTAATGAAACTTGTAAAGTTGAATCAAATAAAGTATATATATGTGTGTATCTCAGTGTGTGTGTGTGCGTGCGGTGATCTTACATAAATCTGTAAACCACAGACCGAACAAGCCGAGTGACACATACATACTTTCAGAAATTTGATCTTTAACAGAACATAAAAAGCCAGATGCACAGTACACACACACTATGGTTAGAGTACACACACACACACACGCACACACACATGTGTGTGCGTGTGTGTGTGCAGGCTCGACGCTTTTGCTAAGCCCAAATGGTAGGAGGGATTTCTAGTTCATGTTGGTGGTTGTGAGGTGGAGCATCAGTCCATCAGGCCCAAACTGTCCTCTGTGTGTGTGTGGTGTGTGTGTGCAGACGAGTCCTGTGTGTGTGTGTGTGGTGTGTGTGTGCAGACCAGTCCTGTCTGTGTGTGTGTGTGTGTTCAGACCAGTCCTGTGTGTGTGTGTGTGTGTGTGTGTGTGTGTGTGTGTGTGTGTGTGTGTGTGTGTGGACTAGTCCTGTGTGTGTGTGTGTGTGTGTGTGTGAGTGTGTCCACTCTGGAGGCCAATCAGGATGTGACAGGATCAGGGGTCGCTGGCCTTGGGACTGGAGGGGCTGCTGTGCCGCCTCCTCTTCATTCTGGACAGAAAAAACAAAACGGCCAACTCGGTCAGTCAGTGCATCAACAGACCACGGAGAGTTAACAGGGCACGCACGCACGCACGCACGCACGCACGCACACACGCACACACACAGAGGACTGGTCTCCAGAGTCACACACACACACACACAGAGGACTGGTCTCCAGAGAATCACACATACACACACACACACACAGAGGACTGGTCTCCAGAGAATCACACATACACACTAGGGGTGTAACGGTACACAGAAGTCACGGTTCGGTTCATACCTCGGTTCGGACATCACGGTTCGGTACGAGTTCGGTACAATGGAGGGAAAAGCAAAACCAAAAATGCAGAAAGCAATTATTTTTTATTGTGCATGTATCAGGCTGTACCACCTAGTGTCATACAGTCTCTTCCCTGAGCTATCTGCAACAGCCTGAAGTGTGTAAGATGTAGGCTAAACAGTACAATAAGTACCCAGACTCCATCTGTAAGTTGTAAACAAAGTAAGACAATCAGCTATAAAACTTAAAATAGGCCTACAGCATCTCTTATTTCTGAAAGTGCAAATTACATAGGATAATGATTTTTAAAAATCCACTTAAGCAAGACCTTCAACATCCGTGTTTAGTTGTATATGGAAGGGTCTACAATTTGCCTCAATATTTTTCAGTGTGTGTAGAGTAATAATCTAGCCTACTAACTGTGAAAATATCACACTATTTTGCCTTCTTTTAAAAAACGAAATTGCTCCTTTCATTTCATAAACAGACTACAACTAGAAGTCACATGACTTTGCCCTTCGACGTTAACTCACCGTAGCATGGTTTGATTATTAGCCTGGTTAACGTTGACACTTACTGTCTATGCACTTAACACTACCAGCTCCTCATGTGAGAAGTTACAAGTTACCCCAACATAAAGGTAATTACCACGCGATTTACATGGCTTTCTGTCATTACAAAATCATTTAATTTAAGCCATAGGTTTTGGCTCTATTTGTATGTGTATCCAAAGGCTGGTGAAGCGCAGGGGAAGTTTTTTTTTTTTTCTCATTTCGGTGATTGGTAGCCATCATGGTAGTACATCATCTGGGTGATTGCTTCGAACATGTGTAGCATATATTTCCACTCACATCCCCAACAACTGCTGAACAGCGCCGACACGCAGTTTCTTATCCACCACTCTCTCGCCTGTACTACTGTAACTGAAGTTCTCAAACTTGCGAAGAGACCAGCGGATCCTCTAATGTGTGTCGCCACCTTAGTGCTACTATCTCTGACTGACTGACTTCGACCAGCGACCTGACAAAAAAAAAACATAGGCCAATCAGAGCTTCAGAGCTAAAATGAGGCTACAGATTAGCGTTAGGTGTCGCTAAAGAACTCGCGTAACTCTCGCTACTTAACAGTAATTGGCGCATGACATTAATTAATTCGCACACAAGTTTTATGTTTTTTTTATACCGTGTATTCTCCGTGTAAATTCATGCACCGAACCGTGACGCCCGTATCGTTTCGGTTCAATACGAATACATGAACCGTTACACCCCTAATACACACACACACACAGAGGACTGGTCTCCAGAGAGTCACACACACACACACAGAGGACTGGTCTCCAGAGAATCACACACACACACACACACACACACACACACACACACACACACACACACACACACACACACACACACACACACACACACACACACACACACAGAGGACTGGTCTCCAGAGAATCACACATACACACACACAGAGGACTGGTCTCCAGAGAATCACACATACACACACATTCACTTATGAAAGATTTGCCAAATTCTAGGCCCAGCGGACACGGGATCCCAGGTTCAGTCTGGCCCTTTCCCAATCAGTCTCCTACTCATCTCCTCTGCACTGTCTCTCTCTCTCTCTCTCTCTCTGTCTCTCTCTCTCACACAGATAGATAGATAGATAGATACTTTTATTGATCCCCAAGGGGAAATTCAAGACACACACACACACACACACACCGGGACGTACCGGTTCTTGAGGGCCTTGTGGTGCTTGGCGGTGCTGCAGTGTTGAGACTTGGCGGATGATTCTCTGGTGTAGAACACGTTACACAGCTTACAGAAGAACCCACTGGCCGGAACTATGAAGTCCACACCTGCCACATACAGCTACACGTTAACAGCAGAAAACACACACACTCCATAGCGAGATACAACACCCACACACATTATGAGATTTAATACACACACACACACCACCATTGCGAGATACAGACTATGTATAAAGGTGTATATTATTAGTGCCAGGTGTGTGTGTGAGTGTGTGAGTGTGTATAGGAGTGTATAAGAGTGTGTGTGTGTGTGTATACATACCCACTGGGGTTCCGGGCTGATACACACACTCCTCCGCTTCTTCACTCTCTTTCCCCTTCTCTTTCTCATCCCCCTCTTCTGGCTCCGTAGGGGGTGGGTCCCCACATCGGCCCTCCAGCTCTTTGGACTCCTACACACACACACACACACACACACACACACACACACACACACACACACACACACACACACACACACACACACACACACACACACACACACACACACACACACACACACACACACACACACACACATTACTTAGACATGGATATTCAAACAGACACCCAGTTTTGTTTCACAAGTTATGTTTCAGTGTGCCACGCACGCACGCACGCACGCACGCCTACCCCTCTCTTTCTCTTGGAGCCGCGCCTCTCTTTCTCCTCTTCTTCTCCGTTCTCCTCCAACTCCTTCCCTTCTGCCGCCCCCAGTTGTACGCTTGGGGTTATCCTGCACACACACACACAAATACGCACATTCGCATGCCATGCGCACGCACACGCACACACAGATTAGAAATCCTAGGCAGCTATGATGAATATACCTTCACACAGTCTGCAGTCTAGGAAAGCAGCCTTAGTTCAGAGAGAAACGTGAAGCACAAGGCGCTTGAGGCTCCAGACGCTTGAATTCAATTGTTTCCCAGTGGAATGGTGTGAATGACCGCTGCAACGCTCCTCGTGTTCAGAAAAGCGTGGCCCAAGCAGGGGAAAAAATGAGGCTTCTAAAAACATAAGGTGCTCAAATCTCAAAGACAAACACACACACACAAGTGTGAGCCTCACCAAGAGATGGTGGAGTCTGGCTTGCGGCAGGGGCACACGGTGAGAAGGGCCCCTTTGAACTTGGGCGGCCGCGAGCCGTACTTCTTCAGCATCTTCTCAGCCGCCTCCGGCCGGTGGAACTGCACATAGCACTGGGGGAGAGAAGTGTAGGCATGAGTAGTGTGTGTGTGTGTGGGAGAGACCACAAAGTGTAGGCATGAGTAGTGTGTGTGTGTGTGTGTTTGTGTGTGGATAAAAACTCACACTGCGTGGCCCTCTGTTGATGCGGTATGCCTTTATTGATCCAAAGGGTCTGGCCATCCACAAGAGCGCGATGTCCGAGAACTTCCCCATCGGCAGGTTACTGATGTAGATGGAACAGCCACTGGGACCCTGCGCACACCAACACAACACAATCAATCCAACACACACACACACACACACACAAGCACACATACACACACACACTAGGGGTGTAACGGCACATGTATTCGTATTGAACCGAAACGGTACGGGTGTCACAGTTTGGTGCATGCGCACGCACGCACGCACGCACGCACGCACGCACGCACGCACGCACGCACGCACGCACGCACGCACGCACGCACGCACGCACGCACGCACGCACGCACGCACGCACGCACGCACGCACGCACGCACGCACGCACGCACGCACGCACGCACGCACGCACGCACGCACGCACGCACGCACGCACGCACGCACGCACGCACGCACGCACGCACGCACGCACGCACGCACGCACGCACGCACGCACGCACGCACGCACGCACGCACGCACGCACGCACGCACGCACGCACGCACGCACGCACGCACGCACGCACGCACGCACGCACGCACGCACGCACGCACGCACGCACGCACGCACGCACGCACGCACGCACGCACGCACGCACGCACGCACGCACGCACGCACGCACGCACGCACGCACGCACGCACGCACGCACGCACGCACGCACGCACGCACGCACGCACGCACGCACGCACGCACGCACGCACGCACGCACGCACGCAAATTTACCGCGGGCAAAACACGGTATAAAAATACATAAAACTCGCATGTGGATTAATCAATGTAATGCGGAATTACTGTTAAATACCAGAGTTACGAGAGTTCTTTAGCGACACCTAACGCTAATCTGTAGCCTCGCCTTAGCTCTTAAGCTCTGATTGGCGCCTAGGCCTACAGTATGTTATTTTTTTGTCAGGTCGTCGGTCGAGTCAGTCAGTCAGAGATAGCAGCACTAAGCGAGTGGTAGCGACCCACAAGAGTTAGAGGACCCGCTGGTCTCAGATTTCAAAACTTAATTTACAGTAGTACAGGCGAAAGAGTGGTGGATAAGACGAAACTGTGTGTCGGCGTTGTTCAGCAGTTGTTGGGTAACGTTATGTGAGTAGAAATATATCGAACATGCTATACATATTCGAACAGATGATGTAGGCTACCAATCACTGAAACGAGAAAAAAAAAAAACTTCCCCTGCACTTCACCAGTCTTTGGATACACATACAAATAGGGCCAAAACCTATGGCTTAAAATGATTTCGTAATGACATAAAGCTATGTAAATTGCGTGGTAATTACCTTTATGTTGGGGTAACTTGTAACTTCTCACATGAGGAGCTGGCAGTATTAAGTGCATAGACAGTAAAAGAAAGTGTCAACGCTAACCAGGCTAATAAACAAATCATGCTTCGGTGAGTTAACGTCGAAGGGTAAAGTCATGTGACTTCTAGTTGTAGTCTGTTTATGAAATGAAAGGAGCAATTTCGTTTTTTTAAAAGAAGGCAATATAGTGTGATATTTTCAGTTAGTAGATTATTACTGTACACACACTGACAAATATTGAGGCAAATTGTAGACCCTTCCATATACAACTAAACACGGATGTTAAAGGTCTTGCTTAAGTGGAATAAAATCATTATTCTATGCAGTTTGCACTTTCAGAAATAAGAGATGCTGTAGGCCTATTTTCAGTTTTATAGCTGATTGTCTTATTTCGTTTACAAGTTACAGATGGAGTCTGGGTACTTATTGTACTGTTTACATCTTACACACTTCAAGCTGTTGCAGATAGCTCAGGGGAGAGACTGTGACTAGGTACAGCCTGAGACATGCACAATAAAAAAAAAAATGCTTTTTGCATTTTTGTTTTGCTTTTCCCTCCATTGTACCGAACTTGTACCGAACCATGATGTCTGAAACGAGGTATGAACCGAACCATAACTTCTGTGTACCGTTACACCCCTAACACGCACCCACACACACACTATCGGCAGGTTACTGATGTAGATGGAACAGCCACTGGGACCCTGTGTACACCAACACAACACAATCAAAAACGCACCAACCCCAAACCTAGTAGCACTTTGTTGAACATCCAAATACATATTTACCCTACGGTTAGGAACACATCTACACTGTGTTAAGTGAAACACACACACACTGAACTCACAGACACACACACACACACACACACACACACCTCTAGCTCCTTGAGTGTCCGGCACAGGCTGACAGTCACAGGCCTCCCGTTGATGAGGGCCCCATCTTTAGAACCTTTGTAAAACGCCACCATTTCTTTCACCTGCTCCTCAGTCTCTAGCTCCAGCAGGGCCTGCAACCAATCAAAGAACAGCTTCAGAATTCCGAAGCAGAACATCACAGAGCCAAGAGCCAATCATACAAAAGCTTCAGTGCTCCAAAGAGCCAAGAGCCAATCAGACACAAGCTTTCATAGCTTTAGGTTCAGCTCTGGAACCAACTTTCGAGTGACAGCAAAAATGCCCCAACAGTAGCCAGTTTCAAATCTAGACTTAAGACCAAATTGTTCTCGGATGTTTTCTGTTAACTGATCAAATGCACTTCCTGTTCATCAAGATACACTGCCCATTAACAGATGGGCTTATTTAAGCTCCATCTTGGGACTATTCCGCTCTATTCGGGCATTTTAGGCCCTAAAATAACATATGCGTGTGCACACAATCGGGGCTACTTTCAGGAAACTCTTGCTGTTTCCCCAAAGTCGAGCATGCTTCCTTGCGTGTCGGGTTGTATGAAGTTGAGGTTGGAGGCCTAGCGTTCTTGGACTCTACTTTGGAAGAGACTAGCTAGTGGGGATGTGCACATCACCGTGGTCCGTCTGAGTGCTTCCGCTTTTAACTGCATGCTTCTGTTTCAGTAGGGGCGCTGCTCCAATGCATGTCAACACAGAGGATTATTTGTTCACTTGAGGATCCACAAATGCCTCCTTGAAAATTCTCAGAATGAAGGGTGCGAATTTCGGAGTATTCTTGACACTGGAACAGTGCTTGGCAGAGTTTGATGACATGGCGTCCTAGAAACGGTGGTCGTTGAATATGCTTCCTTGACTTTGGGAAACTTTCTAAAGAATGCTGCTGTTCACTGGGTGTTTATAGAGATTCGATTGTGTGAGCTTCAGATGACTGGACAGGTGGAGATCTGATGGATGTGATTGGACAAGTGGGAGTTCTGATGATTAGACAAGTGGGAGTTCTGATGGATGTGATTGGACAAGTGGGAGTTCTGATGATTGGACAAGTGGGAGTTCTGATGGATGTGATTGGACAAGTGGGAGTTCTGATGATTGGACAAGTGGGAGTTCTGATGATTGGACAAGTGGGAGTTCTGATGGATGTGATTGGACAAGTGGGGATCTGATGGATGTGATTGGGCAAGTGGAGGTTTTGATGATTGGACAAGTGGGAGTTTTGATAATTATACAAATGGGAGTTCTGATAGATGTGATTGGACAGCGTGAGATGGCGTGGTTAGACCCACCTCCTGCCGGTAGCGTGAGATGGTGTGGTTGACCACCCTCCCAAACGGCGTCGCCAGCTTGCGGAGCGCCTCCTCGGGCGGGTACCCCTTCACGGGTCGGACCAGAACAACCTTCCCACCCTGCGCAATGACACACAGATCTTATAAGTGCACACACACGCAGTCACCCTGGGCAATGAGCACACGCAAATACAGAACTCATAAGCGCACGCGCGCACACGCACACACACAAACACTTAAATTCTTTATTTGGATTAGAAGATAAGCATATACAACAGCAGCCAATATCCCAGTCCATTATGCACATTAGGGGCAAAGGTGGCACCTACGCCTCCATATGTATAGGCTACCAATTACTGCTGATACAGAGCAATATCTTGTCAGTTTCTTGGCCTTGTTCTTATGTAGTCCAGAGATCTGCAGGCCTCGTACACACATCTTGTGCACATGGCCTAAACTACCAAAAATGAGGGCAATGATTTTACAGGAGTAGCCAGAGTTATTGAAACAGACAAACACACACACTCACCCTGGGCAATGAGCACACGCAAATACACAACTCCTAAGCATGCACACACACATAGTAAGTGGACACATTCTATTAGCCACACACTCACACACAACAGCAAACCCCACCGCTCTCGCCATGAAACTGCTTGAACGTATTGATACTAATTTCAACCAATCAGAGACGACTGATGGACTCACCTGGAACTCGTTTGTTTCTGGGAACAGAGGGAAGGCCAGGGAGAAGAGAGACGAGAGAGAGAGCAGAGGAGAAAAAGAGAAGAGGAAGTTTTCATGAACAGCCCGCTTTTGTGCTCTAGATTGTTCACAGCACAGACCATTAATCAAAGTACAACTGATAGATTTGATTTGGGGCAGCCGTGGCCTACTGGTTAGCACTCTGGACCTGTAACATGAGGGTTGCCGGTTCGAGCCCCGACCAGTGGGAACGGCTGAAGTGCCCTTGAGCAAGGCACCTAAACCCTCACTGCTCCCCGAGCGCCGCTGTTGTAGCAGGCAGCTCACTGCGCCGGGATTAGTGTGTGCTTCACCTCACTGTGTGTTCACTGCGCGCTGAGTGTGTTTCACTAATTCACGGATTGGGATAAATGCAGAGACCAAATTTCCCTCACGGGATCAAAAGAATATATATACTCATACTTACTTAAAAAGAGTGTTTTTAGAGACACTCAATCTAAATTCCCGCTAAAGGCTTGAGGTGTTTCATCAAGGCCGTTCTGCATCGCTGTGTGGTTCTGATCGGCCTGCTGCATTCTGAGCTGCTTACCAAGCATGTTTGGTTTTTGGTTCTGGTTCTCTTACCAAGCATACCTGGTTCTGGTTTTAAATAGTTCTGGTTCTCTAACCAAGCAAGTCTGGTTCTGGTTTTAATTGGTTCTGGTTCTCTAACCAAGCAAGTCTGGTTCTGGTTCTAAACTGGTTCTGGTTCTCTTACCAAGCATGTCGGTGCCCGAGTCCAGCTCATCCAGCGTCACAAAGTCATCCAGGTTATCAGGGAAGTCCGAGATCTCTACATCCTCCTGCTGCAGATACAAACCCATCAAATGAACCACATGACATCCTGCTGCGGACACCAACAAACCCACCAAATGAACCACATGACATCCTGCTGCGGACACCAACAAACCCACCAAATGAACCACTTGACATCCTGCTGCGGTCACCAACAGGGGGCAGCCGTGGCGCTTCGGACTTGTAACCGGAGGGTTGTCGGTTCGAACCCCGACCAGTAGGCACGACTGAAGTGCCCTTGAGCAAGGCACCTAACCCCTCACTGCTCCCCGAGCGCCGCTGTTGTTGCAGGCAGCTCACTGCGCCGGGATTAGTGTGTGCTTCACCTCACTGTGTATTCACTGTGTGCTGAGTGTGTTTCACTAATTCACGGATTGGGATAAATGCAGAGACCAAATTTCCTTCACGGGATCAAAAGAGTATATATACTTATACTTATAACAAACCCACCAAATCAACCACATGACATCCTGCTGCGGACACCAACAAACTGATTGGTGTGTGCATACCTGGTTACTAAGTGATTGGTGTGTGGTGTGTGTGTGTGTACCTGGTTACTATGTGATTGGTGTGTGGTGTGTGTGTACCTGGTTACTGAGTGACTGGTGTGTGTGTGTACCTGGTTACTGAGTGACTGGTGTGTGTGTACCTGGTTACTGAGTGATTGATGTGTGTGTACCCAGTCTCTAAGTGATTGGTGTGTGTGTACATGGTCGTGGGTTTCGTACCTGATTGTCTTCATCTCCTGAGGCCTGCTCAAGATGGGTTGTCCCAGCAGAGTCAGGGGTTGGGTCTTCTGATGGCTCTGCTCCCTCTAGATGTAGTTTGTGTTCATTTAGGATTGGGGGGGGATTCACACACACACACACAGGTCAGCAGAGGGAAAAAACAACTACTTGAACAACTGATTTTTCATCTCCCCCCCTCATTATTTGTTGTTTACATCAGCACCACAACCAACACCTTCGTCAGAAATAAACAAACTTCCATCAAGAGAGATCAGAAGTACACACACACACACCCTCGCCCTGCGCGACCTCTGAGCCCTCAGTGACCTCCGCGGGCTCCTCAACGCCCTCCTCCACCAGCCCACGCTCATCCTCCACGGGAATCCCATCTTCCTCGTCCCCATCCTCGTCTTCCTCTCCGAGCTCCATCTCCTCCTCATCCTCAGGGTCCAGGTCTTCCTCCCGGAGGTCCGCCCACTCCGCGTCTGGTTGGCTGGCCTCTCCGCGAGGCCCGCCCTTTGCCGGCTTCTCCTCCAACTGAGTCTCCTCGCTGACCTAAGAGGAGAAAAGCCAGCAACTTGCAGCAAACCGTCATTACAGCTAAGTAGCCAACGCTACAGCAAATAGCTGTAATGTCAATTCTACCGCTTACTCTTCCTACAGTTTAGCGCTAATGCTAACCCTGCTTACAGCAATGCAGCTAGATAACCAACGCCAACCCTGAGCAATAAAGCTAAATAATCAGAGCTGACTGCAACTGTCAGTCAGAGGCACCTTCTACTAAGACAGGTTAAATAACATCTGCAGGCTCCCGTTCCACTAACTCACGTTAAATAACATCTGCAGGCTCCCGTTCCACTAACTCACGTTAAATAACATCTGCAGGCTCCTGTTCCACTAACTCACGTTAAATAACATCTGCAGGCTCCTGTTCCACTAACTCACGTTAAATAACATCTGCAGGCTCCCGTTCCACTAACTCCTGTTCCACTAACTGACTACTTGTGGAATGATATGAAAGACTTGAGTCAGAAGCACAAAACCCATTAACAGCAGTGATTCATTTTTTGCAGCGGTCATTACACAGACCTTGGAACGTTGGGAAGGCATTCTAAAGAGCTGCATCATTACTCTGGTTAATTGACACAGTCTCGGGGGTAACAGCGCCCCTACCATAATCGGGTCCATGTGCCCAAGGGGAACCGGGTTCGAGTCCGGCCCAGGTCATTTACTGATCCCACCCCACCTCTCTCTCCCACTCCCCAAAAATATATATTAAAAATATATATATATAAATAAAAAAATACAGTCTTTGTCCAGTGTCTGATCTCACCTGCTCTACCAGGGTGCCTGGTGTCGAGGTGTCTGTGGCATCCCCACTTTTGTCCTTTGAGGATGAGGATGATGAAGGCGGCTTGGACTGGTCTTCACTCTTGTGGCGACACCCGCTGTGGCTCCTCTCAGGACTGTCACTATGACGACAACAGACAGATTGGTCTCAGTCTTGTGTCGACTGCTGTCTCCTTTTCTTCTATTTCTAGATTTATCTGAATAATGACTCTGGAGAAAGTTAGGAGAGCAGAACTAGACTTGTCTGTTCTGAATAAAGACTATGGAAGGTAATTAAGAGAACAGAACTGGGGACAAACAGAGGTCGGATGGAGGAGGAAGTGCTTGTGGGGAATCATGTCACACTCGTGGAGATAAGTGTTACATTTGTGTGGGTCTGTGTCTCGTGGTGTGTGTCTTGTGGGGGTTGCATCTCGTGTGTATTTTGTGGAGGTGTGTGTCTCACCGCAGAGAGTGCTTGGGGTCAGGCAGCATGGTCACCTTGACCTTAGTTCCCAGGATCTTCAGTGGGCGGTCGTAGTAGTACTTCACCATCAGACGAGCATCCTCCCGGTCCACCATTTCAACCTGGGCCTGCGCAGGATGGGAGAGAGGGGGGGGAATGTGTCAGGAGTTTCACAAACACAAACAGCAGCTAAAGAAGAACATGCCTATAGTGGCTTAAAGGCCAATTCGACCCAAAGATTCAGTTCATCAAAGGCATCAGGTCAGAATTTTGATAACAGGAGAGGCAGAGAAATGATATAATTCTACTATTTTTGTATATATCCCAAAATGGATATGCTTACAAAATCACAAAAATATATCTAATTTCATTAACTGCTGGTTAGTCAGCTTAGTTGGTTAACTTAGCTAACTAACTGGTCCATCTGGCTATAAGTGATAGAAGGAGGAATAAGAAGGAAACGGGGGTGCTGTTGTGAGTTGCATCACTGGTATGAACTCCCCTGGACTTCAGAACGTGCGCTGCAAGTTGCTAGTATGGAATGTTGCACCTCGTCTCGCCATACACCTTGGATATAAATTGGCCTCAACACTCTTCTTAAGTACAGTGGGCTACAGTGGCCTGACACTCTGCCGTCTCACCTCTGAGCCGCTGAACTTGGAGCGCCGCACGTCGCCAAACATCTTGACGACTTCTAGAACCTTCTCTTCGGTGTCCTTTTTGTCGGGCAGGCGGGTGAAGAGAACTGCGCCAGTCTTTGAACTCCTGGACTGACTTCTGGTGTCCCCGCCTCCAGGGATCTGGAGAAAGCAGAGCAACGTGTTTAATCTAAAGCTGAAAGGGTTCGGATCAAGGGAAAGTAGTACAACTTACTGCTTTCTCTAGATCCCTGTCCTTTAGCGCTTTGTGTTTAACTTAAAAGCTCAGAATAGGGCTAGGATCTGGAGAAAGTAGTATGTCTAATTAGCGTTATTGGAACTTAGTGCAGCCTTTGACACTATTGATCGCAACATATTACTTTCACTTATGACGACTTATGGACACACACACACACAGATTACCTGTATACTGGCAACGTTTGGGGAGAGGTAGACATAGATCTTATGTTGCTTGGTGAAATCCAGCTTGTCGTAGAAATGAGACACCATAGCATGAGCCTCAGTGTGAGAGTTGAACTCCAAAAAACCCTGGACAGAGAGAACGGGTGGATGAATGATGGATGGGTAGATGGGTGGATTGGAGAAAGAATGGATGGATGGATGGATGGATAGATAGATGAAACAGGGCAACAACATGCTAACTATTGTCAGATGCTTCTTAATAAACAGACATAAAAGCTAATGCAGGTGAAACACTCAGTTACATATGCAGACACACATGCACATACAAACAATCACAATTCCACACACCTTGGAGGGGAACACCAGATGCTTGACAACTGTTCCAAACGGTTCTGCCAGTTCTAGCAAGTCTCTCACTGTTACAGAACCCAAAGGGAACTTGGTGACCACCACTCTGGTTCTAAAGACAGGACGTTGCAGAGGCTAGAAAGAGAGAGGGGAGAGAGTTTGTTAATCCACACGAATCTTTGAGGGTGACTGACAGCTCCTAGGTAACCTGTAAGTATATAGGATGTTAAACATTAAAGCGCAATCCTATACTTTACCAACGCCATCTAGGGCGGACTTCCCAATCCTATACTCTACCAATACTATCTCAGAACCCTATACTCTAGAAATGATATCTTAGAAGCCTAAACTCTAGAAATGCCATCTCAGAACCCTATACTCTAGCGATGCTAACTGAGCTGTCACTGGTACAGTAGTTATTGAGGTTAAGCTGCTAACTGACATGGTTTGAGCATAGTTATGCTGCGTTCCAGACAACTCAGAAGTTTGACATATGCTAGTTGGAATATTTCATTCCAGATCAAAATAAAAAAATTAAGTTTAAGAATTCCAACCTCCAACTGGAAAAAAGTACAATGGAACACTACTTGAAGTTGAAGTTCCTATTTCTAAATTTAAGTCGATATACCCCAATTCTGGAATACAGTATTGCGGTCTAGGGGGATAACTGACACTGTTAGGCTGCGGTCTGATAGTTCCATCTCACGCAGAAATATTATGTAATAAATGTTGTAAGTAGAGCTGGATTTGTTTTTAACACCATGGTTGGATTTGTTTTTAACACCATGGTTGTCTTTTCCTAAGTCCTTATGAAATCATCTTCACAGAAAATCATCTTTTTTTGACCTCATAACATTTTCTGTCGAGGCCAAGGGAAAGAGCCTTGAAAAAGAGGTGATAGGACAGTATCAGTATACCACAAAACTGAGAGCAGATTTCAGGCTAACCTTTTGCGGACCTGACAGCACCCACTTGGGGATGGGCAAGTCTGAGTTGGGGAGAGCTCCACCTGGGAAGCACAAGGAAGGATTAGCAAAACAAGAGTCCCAAGACAGGGAAGCTTTAAAACGTACAAAATGTAAAATAATCAACAAGCTCTTTGTGCTTGCACGGAGGTCACCATACGGACATAAAGACCTCTTACCCTGGCACAGAGGAAATCCCTACAGACCTCACACACTGGTCTAGACTTTTGGGGCAGTTACTTGGGCGATCGTGGGATTACCCTGGTTACCTGGGTAAAAAGGCGGTTACCTGTGTTACGGTTCGGGCGTTTGAGGGAACGTCCAGGTCTGCGATCTGTATCATTGGGATAGAGGGATGACCTGAGAGGGACAGCAACAACAAACATGTTTGTGTGAGAATGTGTGTGTGTGTGTGTGTGTGTGAGAATGTGTGTGAGTGTGAGTGTGAGTGTGTGTGTGTGGTGTGTGTGTGTGTGTGTGTGAGAATGTGTGTGTGTGTGTGTGTGAGATGTGTGTGTGTGTGTGTGTGTGTGTGTGTGTGTGTGTGTGTGTGTGTGTGTGTGTGTATGTGTGTGTGAGAATGTGTATGTGTGTGTGTGTGTGTGTGTGTGTGTGTGTGTGTGTGTGTGTGTGTGTGTGTGTGTGTGTGTGTGTGTGTGTGTGTGTGTGTGTGTGTGTGTGTGTGCGTGCGTGCGTGTGTGTGTGTGTGTGTGTGTGAGAATGTGTGTGATTGTGAGTGTGTGTGTGTGTGTGTGTGTGTGTGTGTGTGAGAATGTGTGTGATTGTGAGTGTGTGTGTGTGTGAGAGTGTGAGTGGTGTGTGTGTGTGTGTGTGTGTGTGTGTGTGTGTGTGCGTATGCGTATGCGAGAGCGTAAACTAGTGTAACTTACACTCCTTGCTGGTAGGGGTCCCAGTTGGGAAATCTGCAGGTCAAGAGCAGACATCAGCCATTACAGTATCAGTCATTTACACTCATTATCCCCAGGCTACCAATCACCTCCTATGCCCACATCTTACTGCAGCACCCTCACATGTGCTGCCCAATACCTACGATACAACTATAATAGCCAACACCCTCCCATCCACTCCCACTTACAGTCTTAAGAGCTCCTTCTTGGAGGACTCATGGCGCACGCCATGGAGGTGGTCTTTCCACGTCTGAGGGGGAGACCGAACAATGATGGAGAGAGGGGAGGAGGAGAGGAGCGAGGGAAACAGACAGAGAGAGAAAGTAAAGGAGAAACAGGAGTAAGACATGTAGGGCATCTCACACTCTTTACAGTACACATGCAGTTTCAGAGCACAATCACACTAACAAATGGTCCTGCAGTACACACTAACACACACTAAAACACAAGTCCTGCGGTACCACACCAACACACAAGTCCTGCGGTACACACCAACACACAAGTCCTGCCATATACACTAACACACAAAGTCCTGCGGTACACACCAACACACAAGTCCTGCCGTATACACTAACACACAAAGTCCTGGGGTACACACAAACACATAGTCCTGTAATACACACACCAACACACAAGTCCTGTGATACACACCAACACACAAGTCCTGTGATACACACCAACACACAAGTCCTGTGGTACACACAAACACATAGTCCTGCGATACACACCGACACACAAGTCCTGCCGTACACACTAACACCTAGTCCTGTGGTACACACAAACACATAGTCCTGCAATACACACTGACAAACAAGTCCTGCGGTACACACACATTAACACACAGGCCTGGAGTACACACTAACGCATGCACACATAGGGGCTCACCGTTTTGGAGTTAACCTTGCAGTGGCACAGACTGCAGGTGTGGGGGAAGGAGTGAGGTACACTGCCATGGAAATCAGATGCCTGAGAGAAGGAGGGAGGGAGGGACATACAATTATCCACCCCTTCACCACAGGAGCATTAGTATCAGGGACGGTGGTAATGTAGTGGTTAAGGAGCTGGGTTAGCATGTAGTAGCCTGAAAAGTTGTGGGTTTAATTTCCAGATTCTACCGTTGTGCCCTTGAGCAAGGCCCTTAACCCCAAGTTGCTCCAGAGACTATGGCTCTTGTAACATAATTGTCATATGTAAGTCGCTTTGGATAGAGGCGTCTGCTAAATTAATGTAGCATGAGTGTGTGTGTGTGTGTACAATGTGATGGGTACCGGTGAAGAGTACGGCATCTTGGTAAGGTTGTATGAATACCACTTGTCTCTCATACTCGCTTGAACTTATTTGAACCCTGAGTGCTCTGAGTTTGACATTTCAAGATGGCTGCACCCATCAACAGTAAATTAAATCCCTAGACAATAAACATTCACTGTTTATTAGCAGTTCTGTTCTGATTGTATATCTCATGAAATCAGTCGTAGACACAATATGGTCCAACTACCATCTCTCACTATGTTGCTACAATGTTTGTATACGTAAAATACAGTGTAATGCATTGTTATAAACAGGCATTGCTCTATCTGTCAAAAACTGGCACCAGCAAACAAATGTTTGTATTTGCTACATCTGGACTGCAGTCAACTGGGATGTGACACAAACCCCAGTTCCGACTTACAAAGCAAATGGAACCTGGCACACAAGTAGGGCGCCATAGGAAGGCTGCCTCAGACTCTTGCTGCGTGTGTGCGTAATGGGTACCTGGTAAGAGAACGGCATCTTGGGAAGGCTGTCGGGGTACCACTTGTCTCTTAGACTCTTGCTGTGGCTCTTGGGTTCCCTCCTGCTCCTGTGTCCTCCATCACCGTCTCCATGACTACGGGTCGTCCCTGATGACGACCTCCCCGTTTTGGATGCTGTGGAGGAAGAAGGTCCGCCGCTGGGTGTGTGGCTGTTATCATGGCGAGAAGAGGAGGTGGAGTTGTTACTGTCGTCAGCACGTCGAGCATCAGTATCAGACTTGGTTGCTGTAGGTGTTGGGATGCCAGCCTGTGTAGAGAGAAGAGACAAACCACCACCTCAGTGATCTCAGCAACATCTCAACACACACACAAACTACTATGTGTGTGTGTGTGTGTGTGTGTGTGTGTGTGTGTGTGTGTGTGTGTGTGATGCGTGCCATATTGCTCTGATCTTTGTCCACAGTAACTCCACTGGATCCTTGGCCTAGTGTCATTATATTACTCTAATAATAATCTGGCTAAATGAGTGCAGTTACTTCATATTCGCTGATAACACTTGTGTGCATTGCTCATTATTTATCTTCCGCATTCAATTGTGTCACACTACTAGGCTACTCCTATCTATCTAGCTGTCCATTTTTTAGCCTCATGGACAACAGCGAGTGATACCTTCTTAGCCTTGAGCTGCATGATGAGGTAGGGGAGGGTCTCAATGCTGATCTCATTCTCGGGGATTTGGGCAAGAGCGTCTACGTCCTCCGGGGCCAATCCCAGCTCCGCAAACAGGCTGGAGGTGGGCACAGGCGGCGGGGCGTCAGCAGCAGCAGGGTCCTGCGCCCTGTCCATCACGTCACTGCTGGGGTCACTGAGATATTGTGTGGGAAAGATCAAAGATCAAATGAGACAGTCAAATAGCACAATCTGATTCTCAAGAAAAGCTCAGTTAGTCAATGAAGTGTTGTTTACAGCCACAGGGTTCCGTTTCCCAGGCAACTCTGTGTGTTCCGGGCAAAGATTCTAGAGCAGAGCTCTGTTCTAGAATCTTTGGTTCCGAGTAATGGGCTCTAAATCATTCCTCAAGCTCATACAGCATGATCATCCTCAAGTTTCCAATTGCACCATAATCATTCTTAAGTTTCCAACTGCCTACTCTGTAGCCCAAAAGCTGTGCTTAAACCTCAAGACCAACACTTATTATGCACCAATTCTGTTACCACAGGTCAGATGACATAGCCAGAATTTGAATCAGTAATGAGGACATGAAAAATATTTCAGATGATCTGTGCTCATCTCCTAAACTGATGCAAAAATCCCCACTATGTCTTAAGAAACTACCTAGTCAGTGTGCTTGAACAGAAGACAGCAAATTGTTTCAGAACACGTAGTAAAGAATCGGGGGACAGGGGACGCTCCAACACTGTTGACCAAAAACAAGACGCGCCACTTCTCAATCAACTTTTTTGAAAGTCAGCCCGTGCAGTAACTTCGACACGTAGCTGGAAAAGCCACACTCGACGAGGGGCTCTACATTCTCACAATATTGCTAGTGTTACATACAACAAGGCCACCTTCGTTGGCTAGGGCGTTTCATAGCTATAGAGCACACGTGCAGAGTAGTTTGGCATAGTATCCATTGGAACCAACTAACGTTATAATAGCGAAATCTACAGTTTACTCCTTCAGTCCAAAATGGCGATGTTAACTGTTTTAGGTGCTAGCTTAGGTGCTAGCTTAGATGCTAAGCTAGCACCTAAAACAGTCAAAGTTGATAGTTTGCGCTGCTCAATCCAAAGATAGACCCAATGCATGCAGTAGTTATGATCGTCATTAAGAGGAGCATAACGCACAATGATTATTTTGACGTTAGCATTCCTAATAACTTACAGGACTAATGTTAACAATACAGGGTCCCACACGGCAAGCTGGCTAGCAATTCAGCCAATGTATTGACGTTAATTTACGTAGCTGTTAACGTAGATGGAAAATCTGGGGAGCACTTCCTGGCGTGTTCTGGTATATCACACATTTCATTCAGGGTAATAATTCAATAACCTGAATTTACCTCGGACACAGAATTACATTAACAAACTCTCAAGCAGTCCGTTCAGGTCGACGCCATTTTGTCAACAGTGGGCGTGGTGGGTCCGTAGGCCCTATATTTTGGTTCCTTAGTGTTTCGCCTGTGCGAAATTCTTTAAAGGTAGCCTATGATGGATTTCCTAAACTGTTTTGGAGATAATCACACGTTGACACACTGTCACTATATTTCTGATACCGTGATAAGAAAAACAGACATAGGGGAGACCGGGGCTGGTTGGAACACTTTTCACTCGGTTATATTTCTTCGTCTTACAATGCGTTGAAATGGTCAAATTGTGATAAACTGAAAGCTTGGGATCTCAGCTACAAAATGTATACATTCAATGTCAACAAACGATCCGTTGTTTTGAGTTATATATGATTAAAGTGGTGTTGTGCCAATCTGCCCCATGCACGGGGTTGGTTGGAACACCTATGTTATAGTCCTTTGCAGTACTCCTTTTGCTTTTGTTTGAAGTGCTCATCTATATCACTGCTTGTAGGGCTTTCCTGTGTGTTTTTCTTCAGTAGGGCCCACCGTCAAGACCAATTTGGTCATACCGATTTTTTTTACTTCAAATGTTTAAAATGGTCTGAAATGCTTCCAAATGTAAAACTATGTTCAGTAATTAGGCTACAATAACAATGTTAAAATAAAACTGATGATGTTTTTATGTGTAAAATACAAAGTTTATAGATTTGTCACAAAATAGCCATAGGGAATGTATGTGCCAACCAACCCCAAAATCAGTGTGCCAACATGCCCCGCCCACATTAGGTCAAACTTTTTTGCACAAATGCTGTTAGCCTGCTAATATCAGTCACCTCTGATTTTCAAACTTCATTTTAAATTATAGATGAGTCCCCTAGCAATCAATTATAATGAATATTTTTTTTATATCCCTAACTATTACCCTTCTAGGATGTATTTAGTGGGAGGTGCATATTCTAAGTTTTGACACTACAAAATTAAAAAGTTGTTCTCCCCTAAAGGGTTAATGACCTGGAGACCAGTTACATACGTGAGTTTACTCTACTCAATAAGGCCGTCAGTTTAGTGTTGGAATTTTGTTGCAGCTCCCTTTAGTAGCCTGGATATTAACTGTGTTTCAACCTGCCCCTGTTCCAACCAGCCCCGGTCTCCCCTACACATAATCAACTAGCTTAAAGGTCCCATATTATACTCTTTTTCAACAAGGCAAATTAGACCTATGGGTTGCACAAAACATGTCCCTGAAGCTGTTTGCAAAACATCCCCTCAGATTACACATTATCAGCAGCTCCATTCTTGTCAATTTCCGTCCCTTTCAGAATAGGCTGTTTCTGGGGCCTGTTGCCTTAAATGCAAACAAGCTGTTGTTGGCCACGCCCCACGCCTGATTCCATGTTTATGTCATGACGTCAACGGGCAGCTTAGATACAGTCAAAAGCCAGGGAAAACGAGTCGGTGACCAGTGTTGGGAATGTTACTTTAAAAAAGTAATTAGTTATAGTTACTCACTACTTGTTCCAAAAAGTAACTGAGTTAGTAACTGAATTACTCTATGATAAGAGTAACTCGTTACCAGGGAAAGT
This sequence comes from Alosa alosa, assembly GCF_017589495.1. NCBI lineage: Eukaryota > Metazoa > Chordata > Actinopteri > Clupeiformes > Clupeidae > Alosa > Alosa alosa. The sequence continues at coordinate 28,969,833 of NC_063190.1, read as the reverse complement.
AACTATTTGCATTAGGCTACTGTTAAAAAAAAGTTGCTATATGTCAAAGAATTTGGATTTTTTTGAGCAGTTTTGAGCAGCCAGTTAAAATGAGTAGAACAGACAGGTGTTTGTAGGCTACATAACTTTCGATATTTATTAGATAGATAGATACTTTATTGATCCCCAAGGGGGAATTCAAGATATTGCACATCGACAGACCTATGGTTGACTTCAGCCTGTGTCATAGGTTTTTGTTGTGAGGCAGAAAGATCTAGCTTTTGCTGATTGGAGGACTTTGCTCCGAGTCCTTCTTTGCTAGTGGATGGCGAGCTATCATCTGTGGTGGAGGTATCAGTGTTTTTGGCCACTAGCTTTAGATGCGTGTGTGAGATGCTTCATTAAATTAGAGTTGCTTACAACGGATGTCGACAAAGTATTCGCTCCTGGACATAATGTACACATTACATGCACATTCTTGCCTTTGACCACAATGAATTTGAAGTAGTGCTTATATCTTATATATCACCTTGAAAATGTCAACTTTTCATCGGATTGTTGCTCCTGTTGCGTGTGTGTGGCGCGTGTGCAATATGGATTATAGGTCGAAAGTTGAATGAAGTACTTATGTCCTTTCGATTTCTTACAGGTTGGGTCGTTGTTAACACACTAGCATTCTGCTAATGAATGATGTCATTGGCACGTTTGAAAGGCTTTTTAGAACAAATAAGTGACTCAAAAAATATAATACTTAGCAATGTATTTTCTTTGCCCCCCCTTTCGAATTAAACATTCAAATTTCTAGACAAAAAATTATATCGCGAGGAAAGTGGATTTTGAGGGGTACAGCTTAGACCTCCATTCATTCTGCACTTGTTCGTGAGTGCCCCCACGTGGAACCATAATAGGAACTGCAACCAGTTCAGAAACCAAATGTTTCCCGGGAGTGAACGTTCTCCTTAGATGTTAGATGTTGCCATGCTGTTGCTAAGGTTGCCACATGCACTGGATTTCCCGGGATTGTTCTCTTTTTTGAGTGACTGTCCCGGATAATTAATAATATTTTTTGGGACACGAATTGTCCCGGTTTTTGGTGAAAATTAACTTCTGATTATAAGTTCTGCTAGTTTCGCAACGGTTTTGTTCTTGGTTGTGTTTATCGAACATCGAATCCCGTGTAGCCTACGTACACAGACATAAAAGTCATGCTTTTTGTTGATTGGCAGCAAAAATAGAGTTCACATTATTATCGTAAATGTGCTAATTACCAACCATTTCGTTCGAAAATTCTAAAACGATGTTTTTTAATACTTCAAAATAACATTTGCTACATGAACCTTACATTTTTCAGTAGCCATAGGTGTGTAGATTTGAATAAAATCTAGTTTGGTTCTTACCAGAGCTTTTACTGCCTGAAATATCCAATTTTGTGTACCAGGCTCGGAGTTTAGTGCTGGGCTGGTGGATGCCTGAGCAAAGCGCAGCGCAAGCGGCATTTTGGCGCTTTGCCGCTCTTGCGCGTGCCGTGGTCAAAGTTCAATCAGGTTGAACTTTGACTGCGGCGCGCTGTAAGTCGTTGGTATTTTGCGCTGAGCCCAGCGGCAAGCACAACAAAAATCTTTGGGACGTTACCTCAACCAAGAGCAACCTAGCGGCGAGTGCAGCGCATACCATGTACAATGTAATAGCCCCTTTACACCCTTAACCTTAAGAACGCTTCTAACCGCTGAGTTGGAAGCCTGGGCTTTTAGCTCAGTGGTTAGAGCGTTTGACTCCCATGCCGGTGTGTGTTGAGGTGTGCGGGTTCGAGGGCCGTGAGCGGTGGACGAATTACGACCTCTGTTACAGTGTATAAGTTAGGGTGTTGTTGGTGATTGCTATTGAAATGTTAAAACTGAATTGTCCACTGAAAGCAGAACTTAAACAGCCTCTGAATTCTTGCACAAAAAGATTGCTTTTTTTGTTTAAAAAAAATTGGATTAGATTCCCTATGCAAACTTTGAAATGAACAAACTGAACAAAAATGTTGGTAGTGTTGCATATTGATATTGAAGTATTGAGGAATCAGATTAAAATACAGTTGCTTCATATATAAAGGCTTATAGGCCTACATAATATTGATAATTTAGATGTAAAAATCACATAGGTCTATTATTTATAGGAGGATTAACCTCCTGGGGTTCTTTATTCCAAATGAGTAGCCCTCCATATGATTTTGGGTCCTTAGCCCTCATTCCCAAAAAGGTTGGAGACCTCTCATCGAGGGTCTGTGACCATTTTCTCGCATGCACACAAGTCAATAACTGCTTGAATCTGCTGCTAGGAGTCTCCAATGCTGATTTCCGTAGCTCTCACTTTTGCACCACACGTGACTGAGATATTTGGTGCTAAACTGATTCTTACCCGAATCTGTATCTGTAGAGCTAAGGGGCGGGCACTCGACATTTGGACACCTATCCACAAGTTTGGCTACAAGTAAAATCTATTGCCAAGTGCTCAGGAATTTTGCACCAAATATACCTTCATATTTTTATCCAACCTTTATCTTTATCTAGCCTTTGATTAATAATAGTCTGCAATATGTATTCCATGTCTAATGTCTAATTATCTTATGTTTTGCATGTCTAATATTCTGCAAAACACTGACCTCTTGTGTAGAACATTTTATTGGAAATCACTGCACAACTGGATCTTAAACTATAATCAGTCAACCTATGACTGAATATAGAGCCAAATGCCAAACAAAACAAGATGTGATTTATGGAGTTCTTGTGGTCAATAAAATGCTGGCACTGATGTTTTTCTAAACCCTGTATTTTGAAAACTCATGAAAACAATGTGATATGTGATGATTTTCAGATGTTGGTCTAGAGTCTGTATATTACAAAACTGTGCAGATCTCTTGGGAGATCCTTTATTTTTCATATTATCATAAACATGTTTGTCTGTATAAAGGTAGTGCAATTGTTAGGATTAGATTATTACTGTCAATTATAGTTACTTTGCAACGATTTTGTCTTTTACAAGTCTTTTGTCAAAGACTTTGTCTTTTCTTTATATCACAAGAAATAAATCAGCTCTCGAGTTTTCTCCTGTTTTTCCTAACCCCTTATGAGAAATAAGGAGCAATAAAAAACAAATTGTGATTTCTGAAGTTGAGCTTGGGCTGAGACAAGAGAAGGGCTATTTCTCAGTAGTTCAATTGAAGAAATACAAGAAAAAAACATGGCCATGAGTCTCATTACATTGGGTTCATTTATTTCTAGGACAGTGTTTCTCAAGGTGTGGTCCGCAAGCTATCCCAAGTGGTCCACGAGCAGACGTGGTAAAATATAATAGATGAGTTGTTTTCAATATTGAACCAACTTGTGTGTAAATCCAAACAGGTCTTCAACATTGCCTATGTAAGCTATGGCAGTTTAAATCATATGACACAATAAGCAAGGTGCAAAGACAGTTAGCAAGGAGGTTCATTGAGTAGGCCTATTGTGTAATATACTGTTGAATTAGGCCTACTTTTTTTTAGCTAGGTGGTCTGTGGGGTTTTTTTATTGGTTAAGTGGTCCTTGGTCTGAAAAAGTTTGAGAAACACTGGTTTAGGAGAAATAGAATAGATTATAGAGAGATCTTTTGGTATGGTTATTCTTAACAACAACAATAAAAAAGGTAATCATGTCTAAAAGTTACACATACTCAACCTGGGGAATATATTTGGTTATGGTTATGGGATTTGGCAGATGCTTTTGTCTAAAGCGACTTAAGTCCACCTCTGAAGAACCTGTCCGTATCCCTTATCTTGGAGCTCCAAAGTCCTAAATCAGATCACTTACACGGGAAAGTGCTATTGTTCTGAATCAGAGATCAATGGAGTGACCGAGCATAGATTCACAACCACGTGGTTAATTACTGATAAGATCTGGGAAAGGAGTATTTTCCTGTTCGTTGCAAACACATGCATCTCAGTCAGGACACAATGAGTAAGCCATTATTTGCACCTGTTCTTCCTCTTGCTCCCTCTTACATTTGCTGTCTACCCCTTACCTGTCTACCCCTTACCTGTCTATCATTCTGACCTGTCTATTATTCTTTGTGCACTTATTCTTACTACTTTTATAATGTTTTTTATATTTCTATTACAGTATTTTTATATCGCTTACTGAGCTTTAAGGTTTTTTTCTTTATATGTTAAGTGAGTACTTTTGAGAGCAAAGATTAACTGCAGTCAAATTCTTTGTTTGTTTATGCAAACTTGGCCAATAAAGCTAATTCTGATTCTGTGGAATTATTTTCACCCATAGGTGCTTTGAAAACGTATCCATGTATGTCATTTTCTTTGTTTTTCCCCAGCGGAGACAAGTGATATCCAGCTGAACTGTGTTTACTCTAATGGACAGGGGGTGGACAAGAAAGCATTTGAATCAGAGGTCAGTTTCAGCGCTGGGTATCAGATTTTCGATAGCTGAATCTGGAGTGAAACCGTGGGAATCGGTGCGAGAGAAGGCATAGGGCTCCGCTCTAGATTCAGTTGAAAAAGTGATTTGCTTTTCTTGTCAATGGTTTTTTAACCTCAATTTGACAAGTGAATAATTCAATGGTTTAGGAAGAGAGCAGTGATGGTCACAGCAAGGCTTCGACGGATGAAAATGATAAGGGATCGACCACGAAATCAAAGTCATTCTGCAGGTACTGTCCTCCAATGATGAAATATTTTACAGCTGACAGCACAGAATTCCAATTTGAGGAATAATTGACTGTGGTCCCATATTTATTTCTCTGAATGCATGCACATAAGATTATGAATGCATACCCATTAACCCCCTGTTGTTGCCTGCATCATAGGCTCTGTATTGTATCTTTGGCCTTCACATTCCTTTGTGAGGGTCATGATCCTGACCCTGTGTTATCTAGATGTGTAATCTGTAAAAGGCCACTCCACTGCAAGAATCCTCACTTCTGACGTATCTGAAACTCACCGATTTTCTCTGGGTGAAATGGTATCCCTGTAATTGGTGTAAGCATGACTCTCTCTGACCATGATGAATTTGTTATTGTAATATCCTGAGAGTACGTCATATTTGTAATTAGTCATTAGTTTGTCAACTCAACTTTGTGTGAGTGTGAGGTTTAAGGGGTACAGTGCTGGTGCTAACGTTACTGCTAGCTGTTGGCAGTGGGTCTGTTCTTATTGTACTTTAGTGCAGTTGTATAGCCTACAACTTACATGAAACTGTGGAACAGGTCTCATTTTCGGGAAGTACTTGTGGAATGTTTAGTCTTTAGTCATTTTGTCCACTACTGGTTGACTGCAGCTGCCTGCACCAACTTTAATAGTCGATTAGTTGATGAAACCCCTTGTGAGATTTGATCAACTGGTGGAGTCCTGGTGCTGATACCGCACACTTATTTTTGTATTTTTCAGTAAGGTGTTTGAACCTATTAATGCAGTTGAAAGATACTGCAAGGATCATTCCAGAATCATCAAATACATTGTGTTGGCCTTACTTGGAGCAGGTAGCATATCTTTTACATTCTAAATGGAGGAACCCCCATGTTCAATCCAAATCTCCACAGCTTGTCTAAACAAATAATGACCATGAAATAACACACCTGACCCAAAAGCATTGTGTAAACCTGATAGATGAGATTCACTGGCCACTTTTTGCATATCTTGAAATCTCTTGACAATTAAGTTGGTTACACTGTGACCCTTTCACCTGGTACAAACCAAAACCTACTGAAAACTTAACTCGAAACTTGAAAACGCAAAATTTGTTTGAAAATTAAAAGCAGTTAACTGGTTGATGGACAACCATGTATCACTCAACCAACTTTATAGTCTAACAGAGAATTAAGAACTTGCAAAGACAAAGAACAACAATGTAAGAATTTTTAAAGAACCAAACTTACAGAGTATGATGTAGAAATACTGTATTACTGCATAGATTCCGAAATAATTGTTTTTCTCTGAATTTCCTACAGGTTATGTTTCATATTTCATCACAGCATGTGTGATGAACATTAATTGGGCAATTGCCCTTGTAGTTCTCACCAGTTTGGCAGTAGTCTCTAAAGTGTATGACCTTGTAAAAAAGTACAAGGGAGAGGACATTAAGCGATGCTTCAAGCCTGCACACAGGTGTTTCAAGAGAAACCTGAGGTGGATCAAATGGTCAGTGAAATATGTTTAGGATCTTTTTAGTATTCTCTTTGTTATTCACATTCACATCAGAAACAATAATAATAAAAACTTCTTAGGCACTTGTAATATAGGCTATTATTGTGTGCCATATATGTTTTCTTTCTTACAGGAGGTAGTGTTTTATCTTAAACTTTTTATTTTTTTAAGTATATTTTGTGGGCTTTTTTGACTTTATTTGGACAGGACAGTGAAGAGTGACAGGAAGTAAGTGGGAGAGAGAGAGATAGGGTGGGAATCGGGAAATGACCGCAGGTCGGATTCGAACCTGGGTCCCCGTGGGCACTCGGACCCGTACATGGTACGGCCGCTGTAGCCTGCTGCACCACAACGCCCCCGTTTTATCTTAAACTTGCTTGAATTTCAAATGAAATGTTCTTCTCATGCTTCAGTTGAAGTAAGGAGATTTTCACTCTGGATTCTGCAGGGTATTCATACTGGTTGTGCTTGGCCTGATCATGACTTGGCTAGCAGTGGACACCAGCAAGCGACCAGAACAGCTCATGTCATTAGGGGGCATCTGTATGTTCGTCCCGGTCTTGTTCCTCACCTCAGCCCACCGAACGGCGGTAAGGGTGGTGTTGTTTACTGTCAGAAGGGTGCTGGTATATAAAGGAAAGGAACACACCCCGTTTCTGCAGTTTACCACATGTTCTTATCTATTAACACATTAAGTGCACATTAGTGTGTAGACTTTGGATTTCTTGTGGACTTCTTCACAAACCTTCATAATGTGTTCACATGTTATAATAAGCTTCTCACACACATACATATTAAAACCAGATTTATTTGTTTATTCTGCAAAATTAGGTGTCATGGCGACCTGTCTTTTGGGGCCTTGGTTTGCAGTTTGCAATTGGCGTGTTTGTGATAAGGACAGAACCAGGTCTCATTGCATTCAAATGGCTTGGAGATCAAGTCCAGGTAATGTTAACCAATGTGAAAAACTAAGCATCTTCTAATATTCTGTTGATGTTTTCACTGCTGAACACTGAACTAAATAAAACACAGAGTAGTTTTTAAGTTTAATCTTGCTATGGTGAAAGTTTGCATAAATGTGCAATCCAAAAATTGCAATGACATTTTCAATCACAGCAAGACAACAATGATCATTGTGACAGTAGTGGTTGTCAGTGAAATAACATTGTACATTACAATGAATTAAATTCTGACTCATATGTCTCATTTCAGATTTTTTTGAACTACACCAAAGCTGGGTCTGAATTTGTGTTTGGAACAGAGCTCACTCAAGTCTTTGCCTTTCAGGTGAGTCAACACTAATCATTGTCTGGCTGTGTCATAGTATTTTTACAGCTGTCTGCTCCGGGTTTGCTATGTCCTCATGCTGTATGTGTGACTCTGCAGACATTGCCCATTGTGATATTCTTCAGCAGTGTCATGTCTGTTCTCTACTACCTTGGACTAATGCAGTGGCTAATTATGAAGGTAAAAGCCCCTGCCTGTTCACAGACTGGTTTAGAGCATAAGTGACGATTGAATGGAATGTGTAATGGCTAGGAGCTGCAACCGCTCTCTCTCTCTCAGATTTCCTCAGTCATGCAAGTTACAATGGGCACGACAGCAACAGAATCGTTGAGTGTTGCAGGTAACATCTTTATCGGCCAGGTGAGGTGAAAGCACATGTACTAAAAAAATCAAAATAAAATATATTTTGGTACACATTTGACAAAACATTTCCTCTAGATTTGATAAATTCTTGCCCTAAAACACTGGCTAACCTCTGACAGCTGATACAACATCTAGCATCTTAGCTTTTGCCGCCTATCTATTATAATTTTAATGAGTTATCTAAAGACTTCTAAAATGTCCCTCGGGATGAATAAAGTATCTATCTATCTATCTATCTATCTAAGATACTAAAGTATCTATCTATCTATCTATCTATCTATCTATCTAAGACATGGATGGTGTGTTGCTGTTTCGGGAAAAGGCAATCTCCATGAAACAATAACATGCTTGTAAAGAACACCCACATGAGCTGATTCTGGCAGCGATCTGGAGTTGTTGTGGTGCAGATCTGTTGCATGCATGCTCCATCAGAACCAAATCTGTTATTGTGTTACTTAAAACCTATAGAGGAATCAATATTAAAGTCATTGAATAAACTCGAGGGCACATACATAAGCACTGATGTAAGCCACTGTACATACTGGTGAAACTAATGATACTCTGTGGCAGGTGGAAGCTCCCCTGCTAATCCGTCCATACATAAAGGACATGACCCAATCAGAGATCCACGCAGTCTTGACAGGAGGCTTTGCCACCATTGCTGGAAGTGTCATGGGAGCATACATCAGTTTTGGGGTGAGGCTTAGTTATAGAAAGGTTAAGTCATTGTTTTTTCGAAGTTCTTCCTCTACCAGCCCTTTGTTTGTTGGCCAGAGTGGCCACATGAGTAATAATACAAATAAAAGTCTCTTTTGATCTGCCAGATTAGCCTCTATTATCAAATTAGATATGGCTAATAAATAAGATCAAATTTAAATATTAAATATGGCTCATCTTCTCAGTGTTTATCATTGACTGGTACGCTGCAAGTCAGGCTTGTGATATCTCATCTGTGGTCTCTCCATCCAACAGATCGATGCTGCCCACCTGATATCAGCTTCTGTTATGGCTGCTCCCTGTGCCCTAGCCATTTCCAAGCTTTCCTACCCTGAGACTGAAGAGAGCAAATTTAAGAACGGTAAAAATGTGAAAGTGGATGGAGGGTGAGTGAACAGTTCCCTTCCAGTAAATAGTTGAGGCAAGGAATGTTTGTCTTCTGAGTTCTTGTAAGGTCCTTGAAGCTGATATATGATGTTGGGTATATAGCCCACTGTATATTTCTCCTGCCATGCTGGTCAGGTTGATTATCTTCATTTTCCCTGTGTTGTTATGCCAATCCTCATGGTTATTCTGAACTTCACTTTTTTTGAAAGGGGGCAGAAAAATATTTTGGAGGCCGCTAGTGGAGGAGCCTCAGCTTCCATTGGACTTGTGGCTAACATAGTCGCTAACCTGATAGCATTCCTTGCAATCCTCGCATTTGTAAATGCTGCTTTGGATTGGTTTGGGGTCTTGGTGGATTATCCAGGACTCACATTTCAGGTTTGTCACGCCTCCATTTCCCATTAACCAGATAACTTAGTCAAGGCTCACCTGCCGGCCCTGCTGCAGCAGTCGTTCTTGATCGCAACCCACCACCTCCCCATTCTCCTCCCAGCCGCCTCCCATCCCGTCTCCTTGTGATAGATAGGGGGTGCTCTAGCCAATGACCTTGCCCTGCCAGCGCAGTTCTCGTCCGGCGTGATGCTGTGATGCACTTCGCGACCACGAGCGGTAATGCCAGCGCAGAGCCGTTGTGTTCCCGAGAAGCTCGTCAGGACCCTGACTAGTGACCTACACTGTAGACAACCCTGACTAGTGACCTACACTGTAGACAAAGCACTCCCACATTTATTCTATCTGGCAAATTTCAGATAGTGAACGCTGCAGGTAAAAGATTTTCAGGGCACCAGATGGGGGTCAGGATGTCATGTTCAACTTCTAGAATCACTTGAAATAATATCTTAATGAATCAAATTGTTTGAGGTGGAAACTGCATTTGGATTCGAGCATTTCACAACTACTCATGTGCAACATGCCTTTTGCTGACTGAGATAATGGACTGTCAGGTTGAACAATTCTGTGGCCTTTAAGTTCTTGGTTGACATCTGTGATTGTGCTCTTTCATGCTTCAGTCTTCCTGTCCTACGTCAGATGTAATAAATGTAAATGTAAGATTAGGATTCCTACACATTTTCCATTTCAAAATTCCATACTTTTTCCATACTCAAATTTCCAAACTTCACGGTAGATTTTTCTGACCTATGTTCTTGACATTGCGGCCACTTCTGGTTTGGAATAACTCGGTAAAAACAAAGGTATGGACAACTGAAGTGAATTAAAATATGACACTTAATATTCGTCCATTTAGCTGGGTCATTTTTAGGTGTATCTTAGTTGTATCTTATAGTATCTTGACGATGGGGACTGACAGTACACAACAGTAGGAATGGTTCATTATGACCCGAGTGAAGTGATTAGTACTGCAAATGCACTAGTCTGGAAAAACAAATATTTCTCCATACCTTTGTTTCTTTTTTCCATACTTATCCAGACCTGGAAATTACTAAAATCAAATTCCATACTTTTCCAGGTTTTCCATACTGCGTATAGGAACCCTGTAAGATTCTGTGGCTGTATGCTCTCTTCCTTGCCATTTCATTTGGACTTACCAGCTATGGTAGCACACTAGCTAGAACTAGCTAGAATGCGGGCCAGTGTCTGACCCACATTCAGCACCCCTTTCATGCTCTCCACAGTTAATCTGTTCCTACGTCTTCATGCCTGTGGCCTTCATGATGGGTATACCTATAGAAGATGCCTACGTGGTGGCCGAGCTCCTTGGTACCAAGCTCTTCCTCAACGAATTCATTGCTTATGAGAAACTCTCTGTGTTGAAGAACAACAGGCTCAATGGCTTGACTGCTGAAACCATCTCTGTGAGTAACCACCGTTTTTCCCTACGCTTTGGAACTGGTCTCATGTTTAAAAGATCTCCCTGAACCCGTCAGTTTCTGTAAGGACAGATGTTAGGGGTTTATTGAAGAGCTGTGCCATCAGCTCTCTGAAATGATTGATAGCTTCTGGCAGTACTTCATAGATTGTTTTAACTAGCATTTACACTACTTCATTTGGGGGGCAGTCATGGCCTACTGGTTAGGGCTTCGGTCTTGTGACAGGAGGATTGCCGTTTCGATCCCTGACCAGTAGGAATGGCTGAAGTGCCCTTGAGCAAGGCACCTAACCCCTCACTGCTCCCCGAGCGCCGCTGTAGCAGGCAGCTCACTGCTCCGGGTTAGTGTGTGCTTCACCTCACTGTGTGTTCACTGTGTGTGTTTCACTAATTCACGGATTGGATTAACAGAGACCAAATTTCCCTCACGGGATCAAAAGAGTATCTATACTACTATACTATACTATACTATACTTTCAGAAATAACATCCAGAGTACAGTATATGCGGAGCTTTGTCAAATGGAGGTCCGACCCTTCGGATGATTCAGATATGATGCTGACATTATACGTCGGATGTGGCCATTTCATACTCTATGGAAGCTGCACTATTGGCAGCAATGTCACTCGCGCTTGTTTCGCTATGAAACGGCCATTTCCCTCTTTGCGCACCCTCCTCACCACTGACCAGTTTGCATGCCTGCACCTTGTATCCAAAGCTATGATGTTTAGCAAATTAATAAATATGATTTGCCACAGAAAGATTCTCTTGTCGAGATGCAGGAAGAGTGCTGGACATTGAAAGAGTGGGTCTTCAGTTATTTGTGTAACTAATCATTATTCTGCCCAACAGTCTATGTTGGCCATAATGTGCAATCTTTCTATGTCGTTACAGGTCAGGTCAGAAATTATTTGCACCTATGTACTGTGTGGCTTTGCCAACTTCAGTTCAGTTGGGATGATCATCGGGGCCTTGTGTGAGTATCACTGTAGAAGCCATTTTGGCTCCCACACTTCAGTGTCTATATATGAATTCTGATTCTGATGTAATGATAAAGGATTTACGGAGTTTACGTGTTTCACTGCAGCATCCATCTGTCCTTCAAGAAAGAATGACATTTCCAGGCTTGTGATGAGAGCTCTCCTAACTGGTACCTGTGTGTCTCTCATCAATGCATGTATTGCAGGTAAGAATTGCTCCATGTACGTGTATGTAACTGTCATAAGACCAAAACTTGTTTGTGACTCAGTTTGACTCACAACGCATGGCTCTGATAAAACCAAAAGTTCATAGTGTGTTCACTAAGATAAGATGGCTATACTCACCTGCACCATAAGTTACTTTAGGCTAGAAGGTTCATCTTAAAGAATCTTGAAAATGCACAAGATTTGTAGCCTACAAATCTAGACGCACCCTAGCGGCAGCGAATGTAATTTGCAGCCAGGGTAGTCAAGCAACTCTCCGTTGGCTTGCAAGCTGGAAAAATGAAACTTCTATCAGGCCAATCACATCGTGTATAGAGTCGCCTACGGTTCCGCGTGAATTTCTTGCTACTTGAAAACAAAGAAGATGGATGCTGCTGCTGGCGAACAGCGGTCTTGGAATCGCGACTCGAGTTAAGCTTTTTTTAAATTGGCAAAATTTTTATCAACTAGCTCCGCTGGTGGGAAAATGCATGGGACTCATGAGTTGTAGCGCTATCCTATTGCGTGCAGAGGAAATTTGAAAGACAACCGTTTAACCCGCCCCTCGGACTGAGCAGTGCTTATGGTAAGTTCCCAGACCCTACATCTTGATGTGGGTCTGGCTCGTCAGGCTACAAGATTTGAGTGCTCAGCCCTTAACTGTTATATATGGGTGGCTGTAAAAATACACTTACTTTGTGCCAGACAATGATTTTGCAGCGTTATCTTATCCAGGACTCCTCTTTGTACCTCCTCTGGACTGTGTGGAGTATTTCAAGACCTCTGTTTTTGAGAGCACTGACCCCAACATCGAACACTGCTGTTCTGACCTTTTAAATAGGTGAGTTTACTTCTTTATCCACCTTTGATTGAGAACATGGTAGGGGGGCCTTGACCTAGATACAAGGTCTGGCAATGTCTACCCTTTAACCTGTAAGGTCACTTACCCCTCATCTCTTAACAACCATAATTGCAGTGCGGTGATCAACGGGACTGTGACATTTGAGGGTATCTGGAGTCAGGTGACAAACGCCACCATCTACTTTAAAAAATGCTGTAGTCTCTACAATGGGACCATGTGCTAGTAAACTATTTAAAGGTGTTTTTCACTGGCACTGAATTCACTTTCACTGAATTCACACACACACACATATGAATATATACTGTATATATAATATATATATATATATATATATATATATATATATACTGTATATATATATTCAAATGTAAATTGGTGAACAGAATTGCACAATCTAAGCTGAGAAACTATTAGGCAAGATCTTTTTTTTAAAACATATGCCTTTGTATATATTACTTTTTAAGAATTGGTAAAAAAGTATTTTTTTTATTATTTTATTAAAATGATTTACCTTTATATCAATAAAAATGTACATGCCATTATCTAAATGACATTAATTTGTTCAAGGCATATCATTGCATACATTTATGGCAGAATGGACTCTCTCTTTATTTGTACTGTACATTTTTATTTTATAAAAACAATTGACACAACAGCACCACACACACTTACCCATCGCACAGGATCACAAAGAATCCTTACTTTTATTCTTTCTATCTTCCTTTCTCTCTCTCTCACACACACATACACATGCGTACAGATAAGACACAACACAGACACACTCACAAACGCTCAAATTCATGCATGCTCTCTCTCTCTCTCTCTCTCACACACACAACACACACACACACTCACAAACGCTCAAATTCATGCATGCTCTCTCTCTCTCACACACACAAACACACATGCGTACAGATAAGACACAACACACACACACACACACTCACATACGCTCAAATTCATGCATGCTCTCTCTCTCTCTCACACACACACTCACAAACATGTACACACACAGATAGACTGAGACATACAGATTCTGTATTATTAAATGATCACTGCGGAACAGTTATGTGACACACCAGGCAATGCATCATCTCTTTTGAATCAATCTTCTACAGGAACCCATAGTTTTAAGCTGTGTCATTCATAATGATATAATTCACAATGGCTCATCGGAAACAAACATATGGATAATTGTGATGTCTCAGCAGACAAAAGTTTTTCTGGGATGGGATTTCACGAAGAATTTGAATGTTTCAACACTTGACACCTGTTTTGAATATACTACATGTGCAGTATATTCACAAGTGAAAAAGTACCAAATTAATTTAGTAATTTTGTGTATAAAGTGCCAATGATGGACTCAATTTATTTATCTATGTAAGCCTACAACACTGGCACTTTGTACACTCATTGCCCATAGACTGATCTACTTTCACATAGATTTTCAAGTGCCTAGCTACCCCATATACCATTTCAATCCTATGAAAATGACTATGTGAAAAAATATATACACAAGTGACCTATGAAAAACACAACCTCCTCTTGTTTAAGCTTTACAAATCAAGCCCATCATATGCGGAGAGCTCAAATATTTGGTAGAACATTAATCAATTATAGTATGTTATGGTTATGGATTTGGCAGACGCCTTTGTCCAAAGCGACAAATACTGTAAATACAAAACAACATAATATTTAAAATTGAACAGGGAACAGATTAGAATGTTGGTCAATAATAGCAATAGCAATAATACACAACAATATCAATTCAATCAATAGCCTAATAAAATAAGCAATGAAAATGAGGGGAAAAGCAATAATAAAACAATAGTGTCCATTCAATCAATAATATAAAAACAATGACATGGTAAGACTACATTAAGGAGAATATCAATAATAAACAATAATGTCAAAATAATCAACAGCCTAATGAAAAATAAAACAATATTATACAAACCATAACACATAAGCGCTTAAACAACTAAGTACATGTTGAACAGGAATGTCTTTAGACCCCTCTTAAACGACCCAAAACTACCACAGGAACGGAGAGCACTGGGCAACTCATTCCACCAACATGGAACCACTGAGGAATAGAGTCTTGAATTAGACCTAGTTTTCATGACTGGTCGACATAACAGACGCTCATCAGAAGACCGCAGTGGGCGGTTGGGGATGTAAGGCTTGATTATTGAATTAAAATAACTTAATTAAAATAGTATGTAAAACAAAATAATGATCAACAATTCTCACATTGTGCTAGCTGCTATTGCAAAATGTGTGCTAATTGAAGATGGTTATGTTATTTAGGGAACACGCCAATCCAATTTACAAAACGATAAGCAAGTAGGCTATCGTAAAGGTGCTAATTACCAACCATTTCGTTCTTAAATTCTAAAACGTTTTTTTAATACTTCAAAATAACATTTGATAAATTAACCTTACATTTTTCAGTAGCCATAGGTGTGTAAATTTGAACAAAATCTAGTTTGGTTCTTACCAGGGCTTTTACTGCCTGAAATATCCGATTTTGTTTACCACGCTCGGAGTTTAGTGCTGGGCTGGTGGGTGCCTGTTCCCAACCTTTCTCACGGCACATCAACGGTTAGCCCAAGAATTCTCGTCGCAAATCAAAATTCAAGTAAATATTAGCATAATATAGCCTACACCGTTATATAGCGCGCTACCTAACTTAGCCTAAATACACAACTGAAACAAAAGCAAGCCACAAACTCTAACTTCACATTACGGTTTTATTTACAGTAGGCTATGCTATTTACAAAGACAAATAGAAAATGACTGTATTGCTCACAAATTATGAGAATTTGAGCTGCAACTTGCCTTGCCTCTCGACTTCACCTGCCAACACTTTTTTTAATTTTTTTTTTATTAGATCAATTAAAGTATACAAACAGTATACAAAGAGTATACAATAATACAGTACAAAAGCCTTGTTGCAACTACGCCAGGGGGATGTACATTACACAAAAATAATAATAAATAATAAAATAAAATAATAATAAAACATATTGTAAAGCACAAAAAGTGTTTGTGTTTTGACAGCCTTCTTATTATTACTGCTAGAAATTGTTATAACGTCTATACCAAAAATTGTAACGTCTATACCAAATTCTGTAAAATTGGTATAGGTTTTTTATTCTGAAATTTAGACTTATGAATGTAGTATTTTGTCAATATTATTAATATATTAATCAAGTAGAAATGAGAGGCAAGATTTCTGCTTTCATAAAAACCAAACAAGACATTCTCCCATTTCAAACTAAAGTCTGAATTTCACCTGCCAACACTAACGTTAATGCATCCCTTGAACTTGAACCACTTCCTGTCAGATCGCGACATATGCTGTCAATCAAAAAGAGTCCAGTCTCTATGATGGTTCCTCCAATCATCATACAGAAGCTCGGCTTCCGGGCCATCCCACTGTCCCATTCACTCCCAGAGACGCCGGGCTTCGCCGGAAATGAATTATTGACTTGTCCAATAAACGTGTAGCTTTTCTGCACTGAGATCAGCCCACTCTGTAGTGCCATTGAAAGTCCAGTGAAGCCGAGCGTCTATGGGTTTATTGCATGTTTTTTTTGATGGATCGTGTTGTCAGAGCAATGTATTACGGTTGCGAAATCACGATAAATGACCGGCAAAACCTTATTGCTGAACAAACTAGCCATGAAAATGAACATGTTTTCAGCATGTTCTAGTTGGAATAGTAGGCTAGAAGCTTAGCTAATGTAATAGTGTTATTTGATGCGATTTTCTATGATATTTTAGGAGGCTGAGCTTCCCCTGTAGTCTTACAGAAAAATCGCCTCTGGTATGTAACTAGGGTAATGCATTAAGCTACCCTACCCAGCCTAGAACTACAGTAGGCTACAGTGACTTCTCAGCTTCCATGTTTTTTTCTCTTGAAGCAGTTTGAGGAGGATAGATTTTATTGATAAATATACCTCCATAGACAGTAGGAAACTGCTGCAGCAAGGGAATTCTGAGTGCACAGGCAATAAGGGGATTCGACTTGATGTAGCCGCCTACAGCGGTCTGTAGCTGACTGCATGACGTATGCACAATTCATACAGTCAGCTTATGACGGCTGCAGGCGGCTACATCAAGTCGAATCCCCTTATTACCATACACAGTCACGCGCGCGATTGTATGCGGCTTTGTGCCTTTCAAATAATTATTAAATAAATTAATAAGCCCTACATTTACACTCAGCACACAATTTGAAACATTTGATTTTCGTGAGAGAGGTGCGTTATAGCCTATATTGTCGTTTACGTGGGTTCAATTTGCAAAAGAGTGCGGAGTGCAGACCTCTACTGGGAACTAGGCATTCATTTTCTCGTATTTGAAACGTGGTTTACGAATGCCCAGAGCTGTTCATTAGGCGCTACGAATGTCTATCAAATGCGTCTGTACGTAGCTCATAGCGGCTTCGTTGTGTTGTCATCGTCTTGCTGCCCTCCCTCCGTTCTGTGATTGGTCCCCTAACTGAGGCGAAAATTTGCTCCATGGTATCCAGGCTGCCTAGCAGCGTGAATAAAATTGCGCGTGTAAGGCAGCATGGGAAAACCCAGGCTAGTGTAAGACGCTTGTGAAAGAAAGATATGCAGCTTTCAAGTGACAAAAACGGCAAATTCCCAAGTTCACATTAAAACTGTTGGACATGAAAGGCCACATGGACTACAAACGAACTACAACGTGATGACAAAAGTGATGACGAGCCCCTAACTGGGCAACCCTGTTAGCTAGCCCCAGTTTCCGACCTCTGACTCACATTATGTGACGTGAATGACGCGGACTGATGTTTTCACTGGGCAAAAGGTTTTTCCGAAGCCCATGAACGCTAGGATAGACACAGTACAAGGGACACATGAGCAGGGCTGCCAACTCTCACGCATTGGCCGTGAGACACACACAATTGATTAGTTTCACACGCCACACCCGCGATTTCTCACGCTGAAGTGTCAACCCGGTCGGTCAAATGCCTGAAAGATGAGTTTATCTATAGATCTACCTGTTGAGCCACTCGTGATCGACTAGTTATGATTTCAGAGACGGTGAGGGGGTTCAGCACCTCCTGTCTGTGGAATATTCTTTGTCTTATTTGCGATGCTACTTCGCAAGCCATCCCAGGCGCATTTCCCCCCGCATTTTCCCGGCTTTAGGTATGCTTTGAGTATTTATTGAGTATTTTTCACACTGAAGTGTCAACCTGGTAGGTCAAATACCTGGCAGATGAGGTTCAACTAAACTAAACCTACAACCTAACTATAACCTACAGATATCACACATCATGTGAACGATTGAACATGCAATTTAATCATATTTGCATTTTGCACACAGTGCACACCCATTACTCTCGGTTAAATATCTCACTAACCCTTCACACAACACATGGCAAACCCAATATCTCAATAAACAGCAAACCGTACCAAATACGAGGATATAAAGCATGCCTCTGTGCAATAAGTGGATCCTGAGTAATCCGGTTTTGAAATTGCAACACATCTCTACATAGTCTCATTGGGGCGAAATTATAATGTAGCCTATTCTAATGTAAACTATTTGTCAGTATACATTTTTGTAAATTGCTCAGCCATAGATTATCCCACTATCATGGTTCTTATATTGCCAGGTTCCAGCCAATCCCACAGAGATACATGAATATATTTCTAATGGCATGCTTCCTAGTAACATTAATGCAAACATATGACGAAAATCAAATAATGAGACAAATATTTTTTTTCTTGCCTGACATAAGCCATATGCAAATATTCACATCATTCCCAGTACGTCCTGAAAAATGAAGAGCATAGGCTATAGACTAGATGGCCATTACAATGACCAATATCTTATCTTAAATGAACTAGCTGAATAACACAGGTGACCACTTCTGCATAATTTCATGGAGTGCTGTAGCATATATGTTTTGTGGTTGTGAACTTATTGCAATATCACCATAACTATTCCACCTGTGTGTGCATGGTTATAATTCTGAAGTGCAAAATAGTTTAGGCTACAGCACAAATATTTCCATAAAAAACGTCTGACCTCTGAATTAATTTTGAAAGTGCACCCGATTGATGCATTTAAAAGTTAAAAAATACAAACATTTCTTAAATTACAAAAAAATTACAAAACACCCTTAGGACGACACAGTAGTCCTAGTAGTAGATCCCTTTGATACCAATGTTAATTTAACTCTGGGACCCTGGTCCCTACACCTGAGAACCATGATGTACGTTTTTTTTTTTTTTCTGTAGCCTACGGTAATAATGCTGAATGGGCCAAACAAAAATTTCCTATGTAGCCTACGCAGCAAAATTTTGGTTGGCCCCACCAAATCTCACTCCAAGGTTTTTTGAAAAGTTGGCAGCCCTGCATGAGGGTAGTCAATCACACTCCCACAAAAATCTTGAATTTCACCTTGGGGATCAATAAAGTATCTATCTATCTATCTATCTATCTAATACACAAACAGGGTAGCAACACTCAGTGCGACACAAGGGTTACACGAAAGGCAAAACTACAGTACACAGTAACACACTCCTAAAAGTAACCCAACTTTTATCCTAAAAGTAACACCCCCAGTTTCCCCGTACCCCGCCCGCACAGCATGAGGGGAGTCTAGCACACATAGTCTAGTAGTAGACACCGACGCTACAGTATTTTAACTTACCTGGAAAGCTCTCGTCCGCCAGACCGTGTCGCTCCTTTGTCAAGTTGTGGAAATGCAAAAGGTAGCGGAATCGTTGTCCGCACTCTCCAACGAAACCTACTGCCTTTCGTTGTCTCTGTACTTGTACTCTGTACAATGAAAATAAAGTTGACTCTAACTAATCTAAATGACGAAATTGTTCTTAATCAGTCATGGGTGTGTTTTGGGCGTAACATCCTTTAATCCAATGAAAATGACATCTGTCATTCCCTTAAAAAGCAAGCAGCGCAACTTCAAACAGAGCATCAGTATTTTGATAGCTGCACGCGAGACCGTATGGAACAGGTATTTACATCTCGTGACAGTGCGTCTTCAGCTGTGCTTCATATGTGCCTTTAGCTAGCTATAGACCAGGTTTTTCTTGGTCAGTGGCATAATGCTTTTTAGATGGTGTACGATAGCGATTTTTAGATAATGCGCCAGACCACACCTTAGGTCGTTAATTGGTGAAAAATTTGAGGAATAAGCTTTGCGTTTTGATAAGAATACCCTTTGCGCTGTGTTTCTGATCGTCAAAATAGGGCCTTTAATCTGCACAGCTTTACCAATATAAATTCTGGGGGTCTATTCCAGAAAGGCGGATTAACAAACACTGAGATAAAACTTAACCTCTGGGTTGTCTGAACCCATAGCGACTAAACCCGAGCTGTCGGTTCCAAAACACCGGTTACCAATTAGTTCAATCTACAGAAGCCAAGAGAGGCCATTGTCATATATATATATATATATATATATATATATATATATATATATATATCAAGATAATTAATCGGGGAGAACAACACAATTATTTTGTGATCACGGGAAAACGACCGAGAAAACGTCTAGCTGCTACCGTCACGCCCTCTTTGCTTGACAAAGAGAGTACGAAGACGAGGAAGAAGACAGGTGTCAGATGCACAATGCAGTTTTATGAAGCTTTGAGAGAGGTTGGGGTAGCAGAGGAGAACATCACCAGGATGATGGAGGACAAGGTGAGACATGTTCAAATTTCACAAACGTTATTGAAGGTGGCCTATCTGTGCATAAAATTGAAGCGTACCTGTTGTACCGGGAGCGAACCTATGTTCCCCGGGTCCTATGTTCCCCGCTTTGTATGGGACCGGGGAACATAGGACCCTTTTTTAAAACCCTAACCATAACCATATCCTAACCCCGAGCGGGGAACATAGGGATGACCCCGTTGTACCTAGCAGAGGCTAGTGCAAGGGACTACTATTTCCGCTGGTATGGTTAATGCAGTAGTGCCTTGATTATTGCTGAATTCAAGTATAGTAAAATCATCTTTGGCTGCTGGTGCTAAGCCTGTTAGTTCATGGTTTTAAAAAGCTGGTCAGTAGCGCTAGCTGCTAGCACATACACAGTGCTGTCTCTGTGTCTAGCTGCTAGCACTTACACAGTGCTGTCTCTGTGTCTAGCTGCTAGCACTTACACAGTGCTGTCTCTGTGTCTAGCTGCTAGCACATACACAGTGCTGTCTCTGTGTCTAGCTGCTAAGATTTTTTGTTGGCTTCACACTCAACAGCATCCCCGATAACCTAGATAGAAAGATAAATAGTGTAACCTTTAGTGATTTTGTAGGATACACTTAAAAAGACATATTGCAAGGCATGCGCTTCTTCCGAATTTTATTGCAAATAGCCTACTATTGAATTATTTTCTTAGTTATGTTTGAAGAGAAAAGCTGTTGTTTTAAGAAAATATTTGCACAACAGTTTACAGATCTGACAGTAGGTGTCATTGTTTAACAAGATGATGGTAGGAATGCTGGTACATAACAGTAAACTGTTAACAATTAACATAAGAGTTAATAGTCAGGTCAAATAATTGAAATCTATGAAGTGGGGCCTTACCAAGAAACAGCATGTATTAAAATTACAGCCTTATGAACTCCCACTGAAATGAATGTGATTTTTATGGATTTTGGTGACAAGTGCACACAATACATTTTGGTGTGTACCATAAAGGCAAAACTGATCCAACCATATAATCCATATATGTTCTGAAAGCTTATACGATCAGGATGTGATCTAACATCCAGCAGGATAACGCACCATGTCCCAAGGCTTGGATCATTTCGAAATGTTTCTTGATCATTACAATGACTTCACTGTTTTAAAATGGCCCGTACAGTCACCAAACCTCACAAATTTGCACCAAAATTTATGAAGAATGCTTCCAGCTGCTTCTTATTGAGTCAATGCCATAAAGAATTAAGGCAGTTCTGAAGGCAAAAGGGGGTCTAGCCTGGTGTATCTAATGATTGTTTAGGTGATTGTAGGTCTGATAATTGTTTTACACTCTCAGGTGAACCAAGACGTTATGGCTGCAAAAGAACACCTTGTGCAGGTGTATACCTCATCTGGGAGACGGAGTGTTTGCCAGGAACTGGACCAATGGCGAATGGCATGAAGAGAATCCTTTTTGATCGGCTTCGGTCCAAAATGAAACTGCCCTGCAGTGGCATAGCACCAACAGGCACTCAAACCCATACTTGCAAACGTTTTGGCGCTGGGAACAAAAATGCAGAGAAAGGTACAAGAAAAATTTAAGTAGGATGGATGAACCATTACTATGGTATTTTGAAACAGGTTTGATGTCCAACTGGAGGTGGCACAAGAGAAATTATAGTCAGGAAAGGTGAAACCATGAAAAAAATCGTTGAGGATGGAAAGACAATGTTTTTTCCTAATGGGAAATCCACAAAAGGGCATGTGGATGACTTTGAATTCACACTCTGTGTTATGGGTTCAGAGGAGCCTTTAGAAGACACACCGTCTGTTGCAAGTCTTCTGCATAAAATACTTTATGTCTGTTTGAAGAAGAAAAAAATCCTGAAACTAATTTGAATGACCCCTCGTCAGGACAGCTCATTTGCAGAGAACACTTGCCTTACAGCAAGCAAGACTTCAACTCCAGTCAGCCTTTCTCCAAGTGCTTGCTCTTCTACTATGACCCTCCAGAGTTCTTCAAGCTTGTTCCCTAATTGCCAGATACACTATATTGCCAAAAGTATTGGGTCACCTGCCTTGACTAGCATATGAATTCGCTAATTTCTCCCCACAGAAAAAACACAGTGCCTTGGGTGGGTTACAACTTGTTGACGTAAATCCAAATAAAACATATTCTTCAAGATACAGCCGGAATTTTGCCGGCTCTGGTTTGGTCTTCTTTGCCACTTGTCCCTCCGTGTTTTCACAAGAATTACCGCTACGCTTCAACCACGACTCCATCGTTTGAGTTTTGACAGTGATTGACAGGTGATGGCGGGTGGCATGTGACAGTTTGGGTCGAACCATCCTGGTATGGGGGGGACTCTGGGTTTTTAGGATAATGAAATTGAGTAGCCTACTGAAATATGAAATTCATTTTATGAACTGATATTTTCCTGAAATATTTATTAAATATTTCTTTTTAAAGTATTTTTGCATGGATTCTACTTTTTAAATATATGTATATTTTAAAATCTCACGTACCCCCTGGAGTGCCACGCACGCCCATTTGAGAACCACTGCACAGTCATGTTGGAACAGGAAGGGGCCATCCCCAAACTGTTCCCACAAAGTTGGGAGCATGGAATTGTCCAAAATCTCTTGGTATGCTGAAACATTTAGAGTTCCTTTAACTGGAACTAAGGGGCCAAGCCCAGCTCCTGAAAAACAACCCCATAATGCCGCCTCCACCAAACTTTACACTTGGCACAATGCAGTCAGACAAGTACAACAGAGTTTGGTGTGGATGAACTTGTCCAGCTAGCTAACTACCCAGCTACAAGAACAGACACATGGGAAATCAGTCATTGTTTTTTTATAGGGGTGAGTTGGTTAGGGAACATAGGGCTGTGGGAACATAGGCATGCTCCCATATAATGTTAGCCTGGGTGCGATGATGGACAGGTGAGCAACAGCGCCTCGTCTATCACGTCATCTGAGCACGCTTAGGTTGATTATGTTTGCAACAAAAACCCTGTGGCTAGAAGGAGACAGATGGCTTCTAAGACCCCATATGGAAAATGCATATTATTTCAATGAGGTTTTATCACTGAAAACGATTATTTCTGAAAACTTTGGCCAAAGTTGAGATGTGGGGAAACTCATGGTTTCACTTTCATCAAGGGAAAACTGCACTGCATTGTGACATGTTGTTCGTTTGAAATCTCTGATTGACCGCCTGTTCAAGGGATTTGCGACAGCCTTTCCCAGGTGTTTATAACATGTTTGTAGCATATCAGTGTTCAACAGAATTATTTTTAAAAACGGAGGGGATATCGGCTGTCAGTTTTTTTCTAATAGCCTACCCTACTACGTATCTCTTAGATTTCGCTAATGAGTGTTGTAGGAGATATTGACAGCACAATGACTTTTACAAAAGACCAGAAAACAATGTTAAAGTGATATTCCACCATTTGAGGAATTACACTCATTTTCATTTCATTTCATTACACTCATTTCACTACACTCAAAATTGATTTTTACCTTTCTCCAGTTCATCCAGCCGTTCTCAGAGTCTGGCGATACCACTTTTAGCTCCAGCCCTAGCATATAATCGAATTAGACCAGCATCTCGCCTGCTAGCATCACGTTTAAAAGTGACAAGATTTCCGGTAATTTTCCTATTTAAAACTTGTCTCCTCTCAAGTTAAAAAGTGTAATAAGACCAACAGAAAATCAAATGTAGCGATTTTCTAAGTTGATTTGACATGGAACTATAGCAGGCGAGAAGCTAATGGTCTAATCAGATTCAATGATCTATGCTAGGCTGGAGCTAAAACTGGTATCGCCAGACTCAGAGAACGGCTGGATGAACTGGAGAAAGGTAAAAATCAATTGTTTAACTCAAGGGGAGGTGGAAAATGAGTGTAATTCCCCAAATGGTGGAATATCCCTTTAAGGCATTTGTGGAGAAGAAGGAAGGTTTGTGTGTTCTTCCTACATCTCACGGTAAGCTATTTCATTGCGCTGATTGGGTAGGTCTATCCAATTGAGTGCAGAGGCATTCCCCCGTATCGGTTGAAACACCCCATAATTACGTCCCAATGGAGCAGTATCAGACTCATATTCTGACAAGAATTGAGTATGGCTACGTCAGGCTAATATAATGTATTTATGGCTATTTATTTTACATGACCGTTACACATCGTCGACTAACCTACCTCACTATTTATTTTACATCATTGTTACGCATCATATATATCTCTACATGTTGACTAACCTACCTCACGTCGACGTTTCCGAGTTACCTCGGTGTTGAGAAAGGTAGCATAAAATGAAGTCATTCTACTCCCAACATTTGATTGTGACAGGTTTTTCAACTGCGCTTGCGCTGTAGCTCAACTCGACAGGTAGCCCAGTTTGACAGAACACCAGCTGTGATCTGATAAACGGGTCCGTACCACACACAATAAGTGCACCAGATCCGTCAAACGGATCCAGACCAATTTTGGACCATAGACTGTAAAAGAACGAATAGACGAAAAGACTCCATTGTTTTCAATGGGAGGGCACTGACACAAATTTGAACGTTATTCCAGTTGCACCCCCCCACATCATACTGCACAGACTCAAACTTAACTTTGTGACATTAGCCATCAAACTGAATCTTGTAACTCGTCTGATAGATGGTTCACATAGAAATTCTTATCACACTTCGCCTTCAAAGTTAAACATTTATTTAGTTATTATCATTAACATCATCAACACAAGGGATATCAGGTTGTGTTAATGTTGAAACTACCAGAAATGATCATCTTCAAACACAGTCATTGGTAAAAGAATAATCTTCTTTCCACTTTTCTAACCTAGCCTACTGTCAATCCATCGAAAACCTCTGAAATTATTAGTGCCGTTTTTTTTTACTTGCCTCTATGTAATGCTTTACCTCGGCTTGTAGGCTTAGCTTACATAGGTTTTGTTCATGAGTTCAGGGCTGGCTGGACTGAGCTTCTTATCCAAACAATACGGTTATACACCAATACGGTGCAACAGAAAAAGTATGTCAAAGTTAGCTTCCCTACAACCGGACATGTTAAATATTCTTCTTATGGGAGCCCAATGTTACGTACGAGGTAGTTGAGCCTGTTCTGCCTTGTATTGTTTATGTAGATAATACAAAAGCTATGTTGGCACAGGATGTTATATGAAGTTAAGGGATTTCTAAAAAATCCTAAATGAATGAGCATTCTATTGGTTGTTGTTAGTGTAGCGTTGATACCTCCAGCGTCCAATCCAACATCGTGCAATGTGAGCTGAATTTACAGTCACGTGTTTTCCCAAGATGTATATGATGTATACATATACACTGTATACGTGAACGCTACTTTTTCTAAACTATCTTTTTAATAAACTGTGTGTGTATCACATGTGATTCAACATGTATTGTGTGTGTGTGTGTGTGTGTATCAGGATTTGTAACTGTAAAAATGATTTGTGATTTAACAAAAAATAACACAAACAATTTTAAGTATTACTCATATGTCCTTCACTTACAAATATGTTCCACAGGTACTAAACCTTCCACAGTTGTTGTCTTTCAATTATGAAACTATTCTGTCATTACAAATCAATATTTTCTGCAAGTATGCGAATACTTTTGAGACTGTTCTGGCACTTCCTGTTGAATAGCCAATGGCGATGCTCAGGTTAGCCAATCAGGAATCTAAGTTCACTAACCAATCACAGAGCCAGGAGTGTGTACCAACCAGTGTTGCCAATTTAGCGACTTTTGGCCGTCTTTGGCGACTGAAAAGTGTATCTAGCGACTGACAACAAATCTGGCAACTTTTTCGTGTGTCTGGCGACTTTTGTTTTCTCTTTGCGTTATCCTTCGGTTTGCCCAGGCTGACTGCAGCAGCAGCTCAAAGCGTGAAAAAAATCTTCTCGCAAAGATGGCAAACTCTGTTTCGTTATTGAAACATCAGAAAATCTCCCCTCTCATGCCTATTTCGTTAGTGAATTACATCGCAAATTTGCCCAAAGCGTTGCCCCATGATTATAAAAGGAATGACTGGCCTGTACAGTATCAACCCATTTTATTACAAGGAAGTAGATGTTCTATAGATCTAAGCTCAGACAATGCTCATTGGAAGGTGCAGCAACTTCGGGTGAAATTACAACGAGAGTCAACGAGACGAGAGCAATGACATGATGACAGCAGGGGCACACTTGCCAGCATCGTTCAACAATTGAACAAAGGAAGTAGATAGTTAATCAAACATACATGTTAGAAAAACCTATAGCATTCGTTTAGGCTATGTAGGCCTAGCTTCAATGTTGTCAATGCAAGTTGATGCAAGACTGTCAGCTGAGTAAAAAAAAAAAAAAATGTCCGAGTGGCATTTAAGCCTGTATTATGTAGCCTAAATACATCCAAAATATAGCCATTGCCGTAAGGGTACATTGCGTGTAGGCTAGCCTACCCTATGGTCACATAATCAGACTTCAAGCAGTGCAAAGCAGATGCAGCAGTGAATAGGTTGGAAATGACTGCTTTTCAGCCACCTGATGCTAGTGTAGTCTAGATGATAGGCTACAGAAAGTGTAGCCTATCAATAAATATACAAGTATATTAAATCAAATATATTTAAACTAGGCTCTTAAAGTTGCCTGTATGAGTAGGAGAAAAGCAAACAGGAGTAAAAGGGAATTAAAGGGCCATCACTTTTTTTGGGGGGGGGACGGGGGCTACGGGTACTACGTGCTGACGTAATTAATATGCAAATTAGTGTGTGATGTCATCTAGCGACATTTAGCGACTTTTGGAGCTGGCTTTAGCTACTTTTCATTCTAAATAGTTGGCAACACTGGTACCAACGTGGGTGGGTTGTGTTGGTGGCGTTTTGTGCTTGCGCTGTGCACGTAAACTCCATGATGGTCTAAACTCTAAAGAGAATCTGTGATGCTGTCATGATGACAAACTTCTCTCCATTGATCTGTTAACTTAGCTCACTCTCGCTTCTCAAGCGTACAATGACCATCCACATCATATTCTGTTGTTTTCCAGGCGAAATTATGTCCATTTTTCTCCCAATAGCTGGCCTCATGCAATGTGGACCTTGGTATAAACTAGCAAAATAACCTAGCTATCAAAACGTAAACGGCATAGGCTAGTGACCTAAGCTTAACACACTAAGGCTACGTTTATACGGTGACGATGAAAAGAGAAGACGCAGAAGTTTTTTTATTCGCGTTTAGACGAGCATTCTCAGGGGGAAATATGCATTTCAGACTGCTGGGTGGTGGTGTGATAGAACCCCGGTACATCACGCGCAGACATTCTAATTTGACAGTTTAGCCAGAGAGGTAATCAAGGATCTTTGGTTTAACCGTTTAGACGGAGACGCAACCCGGGTCGTCTTCAAAACTTTACGCTCTGGAAGGAGTCTTCAGATTTTTGCGTCTTCAAGCCCCGATTTGCGGGGTCGCTGTGTAAACGAAAGGCACTTATGATAAAATATTTTGTCGTCTTCCTTCGCAATCGTTGCGTCCTTCTCTGTCATGACAATCCGCAGCACAATTTAAGTTTTCCGGAGCAAATAGGCATATGGTATTAATATTCTCTCGCAACAGCTGGCCACTCGCGGCATAGACTAATACAGTGTTTTTCAACCTTTTTTGTGCCACGGCACACTTTTGACACTTAAAATGTCCCACGGCACACTAACATCCTGTGTGAAGAAAAAATAAACATACCATAGCCTAAAATTTCAAATAATACACAGATATGGCCTTATTATGGCTTCTATGCAAGACCTGCTCAATAAAACAAACACCCTCTGTTTCATTTGTAGGTGACTATATCTTATTTAATTGTTGTTATGAACTGGATATGTGATGATTCTGTGAATACTGGATATGGGGCCCCCGTTGTACAATGCCTGCATACCACAAATAGTGCAATCATACAATCAATGAGAGCATGTGGTTATAAATTCTTTGATGCAACAGTTGCAGTGAGTGACATTTGGGTAATTTTCTGCGGCACACCTGATGATCTCTCACGGCACACTAGTGTGCCCCGGCACAGTGGTTGAAAAACACTGGACCAATATATACTTGGGGTGCGCTACCTCCTGACTCTGTGATTGGTTAGTGAACTTAGATTCCTGATTGGCTAGCCAAACCTGAGCATCGCCATTGGCTATTCAACAGGAAGTGCCAGAACAGTCTCAAAAGTATCTGTATACTTGTAGAAAAAACTTCTGCAGCGGCAGAGATTCGTAATGGCAGAATAGCTTTGTAATTCAAAGACAAGCAACTGTGGAAGGTTTAGTACCTGTGGAATATATTTGTAAGTGAAGGACATATAAGTAATACTTAAAATCGTTCGTGTCATTTTTTTGTTAAATCACAAATTAGTTTTACAGTTACAAATCTTGATGCACACACACACAATACATATGAGACACTTCTCATCCATAAGGTGGTGCAAAAGTCTGTGCACTTGCAGAAAAGATTTGTATCTGTAGGACAACTTTTTGTGCATAGAATATTGATTTGTAATTGTAGAATATGTTTGTAATGGTAAAATATTTTTAACTGTAGGATGATTTGTAGCTGTAAAACTGATCCGTACCTGTAGAATAGATTTGTAAGTGTAGGGCATATTTGTAATTTTGACAATTACTTGTACAGATCATTTTTACAGTTACAAATCATTTCTACAGTTTCAAAACGTGATACACATGTACAAAACTTTAGAGTCTAATATTCTTCCATACCCCTGCAGCTTTGGAATATGTGCTAACTAGCAGAGGTCAGGGCACTGCATTAGTGCTATTATGTTCAGCTGGACATATCGCATGATACAGGCGACAAATCAGGCAACATTCAAAGGCCGATCTAGATATCTAATTACACAACGAGAACCTGGATTCAGAACGCAAACAAACATGTTTGGTAGCAAGCGAGCTAGCCATCAAGAATCCAAGCCAAACACACTCACAATAAAACGATCGAGCAAACACATTGTTCAAGAGACTATCAAACCACATTACAAAGATGAAGTTCACCCAAGAGTAGGCTACCCAGTAAACAAAATAAAGTCCCGGCAACGTCCCCTAAAGGTCCCCTGGCGAACGTCACCTCCTCGACATTGTGTTGGGTTCCCTTGACGTCCCGCGGACCTGTGTTCAGGAAGTCTAAAGGACATCCCCGAGACTTTGAGGGGACGTCCTTTAATGTTCACCGCGACGTTATGCGCGCAATGTTTATATTTCCGCGATGGAAAAAAAAAAACATGAAACGTGATTACACATTATTAGGCTACATCTTGTAGGCTTCATGAATGGACATACCGGTAGGGTAGGCTGCTAGGAGAGAGCTTGTCGTAACCTGAGATCGCATTTATGATTAAACTGACAATTACACAATCAGTTAGGCTTGATGCACCATCACGTCCTCCTTACGCATTATAGTGTTAGTGAGTAGACATGGACCTTTATACGGGGCTAGGATATGATACTTTCACATCTACGGTGTCTTTTTCTTAATAGACTAATACAGTTTTTTAATAGGCATATCCCGTAGCATATTGTTCAAAACATCATCAGAGTAGGCTTAGGCTAGCCTAAGCTAAATTGTTTCAAAATTCAAAACAAACTAATAATAACCCAAAATGCGTAAATGAATTGCAATGCATGCTGGGAAGCAAAACTCAACATGAAATAAAGTACATGAAATATAACTAGAATGCATTGAAGTTATATCCACTCTAAGGCGTTTTCTTGAACCTGTGATCAAACAGGGACAGCCTAAAAATAGCCTATGTAAGCCTATTTCCCTGGAACATTGCAGATAAAAAAATGTATTGTTTTCTCTAGGCTATGAATGCTCTTTGTAGCCAACGTTAAGCTGAAAGAAATAGATTCAACAAAGCCAAGTTCAAGTCTAATCCACTGTTTATGATTTAGGGCTATAGCATATACTATACCGGGCCAAGCTCTGTAGTGGTTGATCAACGAAAAATATTGTCTGCATGGCTTATTTGATGTTTTAACGCAGAAAAACACCCTTTGGTCAATTCTCGCCAGAATTACAACAGGCAAACACTATCTCCAAAGAGCTATATCTACTGACAAAGTAATGTTTCACGATTCTCGCGAGATTTGTCGGGGCGCCGCTCTTGGAAGTTGTATGGCTGGTTTTCTCGATAGGGACTCGCCACGTCTATGCTGGGTGAACGATTCGCCTACTACAAGTTCTTTTACCATCAAATTGGCTTCGTAAAGGTGAAAATCTTGCATAGTTTGCCTTTAACGGAATAGACGGACTGCGAATCGTTAATAATCGTTAATCACAGGGATTATTCATAATGATTATTTATTATTCATATTCATTATTACAGTAATGGTTTATTCATGTTAAAAAATATCTTCTCCTTAAAGTTACATTGAAATGTTACCATAAAGACATGCTTTAATATCATTCTTTCCAGAAAAGTTTTTTAAAATAAAAGTTTAGAAAACACACAAGCGCGTGCGTACACACACACACACACACACACACACACACACATACATAAACAAGCAAGACATGAATACTGGCCAAGTAAATGTCAAATGTTTCAGCACAGTTAACATCCTGTATAACTGCAGCTATGCACTGTTACTGAACTGCAGCAGGTTTCAGACCCAGCAATACACTCTGGACTGTCTAGGGGAAGATAAGGATAAAAGAAAAACCTTTTTCTTTGGCTTATTTTCAACATAAGTTCATTTTTGCAACTAAACAATAAAAAGAAACTGGTCTCTTTCCCAAAACAGAGGAATGTCCTTCCTGCAAAACCCTGTTGGGTTTACCAGATCTTGAGGTGCTCTAGAGGTGTCGGGGTTATAAGCTCTTGAGACATGTTTACAGTTTGGTTTGCCGTAAGACTGTGTCCGAGTCCTGTTCCAGCTTTTGGTCGATGGTGGAAACCTCCAGCGGGCTTCCAGGCGCCTCCATGCGCTGCTTCTGAACGCTGAAGTGGACCCCATAACAGAAGTAGATCAGGAGACCTGAAAACACAAGGGGAAAAACATGAGAAAAATCCAGCTGATACATTAGAGGTGCATAAATTGCCACTCTGACTTCACACACAAATTCACACTTAACCGTTCGTGAATTTGGAGCGTGGATGGAATTATCGTGTGTTTATTAAGAGCGTCACACACGGAGCGTCCAGAGCGTTTCAGATTGAATTTACAAAGGCACTCTAGGAAGCCCAATATCAGAGAGTCCCATTGTGATATCTACAGCAGCAATCACAAAAGTGTCCTCCCCATACAGACAATGTAGAGCCTAACACAGCTGGGATAATACGTGTCAGTCAGTGTGTGTGTGTGTGTCTCAGGCACAGATTAGTGTTTGTAATGTCAACACATGAGTAGTGTTAGAGTGATGTGTTAATGGTGTTGACACAGGAGTGTAGTGTTAGTAGTAGAGATGCACTGATTGATCGGCTGGTGATCGGAATTGGCCGATTTTCACGTGATTGGCTATGACCGCCGACTGGTTGGTCAGTCTGAGATATGCCGATTTTATGCCGGTCAAATGCACTCGCACTCCACACTTGAAACATCACCCAGCTGAGTTTGCAAAGTCTGAAGAAGCTAGCGAAGCGAAGCACTCAGGGCTGGATGTGCAATGAAAGAGCTAATACTGAGTTTTCCGATCTGCAGAAAGCAAACGCCGTGCATTTCCATATTGCGTGGAATTTACTAAGGTGTCACTTTATTATGTAAACAGCGCTCATTTCCCCCTCTACAACACAAATTGCGTGCCCACAGCTGAACCACAAGCGCAGCTGAATGGAGTTAACCGATTGCTACATTAAAAAGAATCAAAGTTTAGCGATCATATGTGATAATAAGATGTCAACAAGCAGCGACATACAGAGTAGGCCTAGTAGTTGGGCAGCCGTGGCCTACTGATTAGCGCTTCGGAGTTGTAACTGGAGGGTTGCCGGTTCGAACCCCGACCAGTAGGCACGGCTGAAGTGTCCTTGAGCAAGGCACCTAACCCCTCACTGCTCCCCGAGCGCCGCTGTTGTTGCAGGCAGCTCACTGCGCCAGGATTAGTGTGTGCTTCACCTCACTGTGTGTTCACTGTGTGCTGAGTGTGTTTCACTAATTCACGGATTGGTATAAATGAGACCAAATTTCCCTCACGGGATCAAAAGAGTATATATACTTATACTTATATACATACTTAAATATATATATATATAGTTCTACTCCACTTAAAACAAATACTTAAACTATTTTTTTGCACATAGACTAGGGCTATGACTTAATAGATCTAATAGGTCTAGCAGATTGGGAAGTGGATATTGTGAAAGTGAACATACAATATTAGAAAGGCAAACAAAAGCTAAAGTTGCTTTTGACATAGTAGCCTACAATGAAGAAAACCGATGCTCTGAATACTGAATCAGCTGTCTCTGAAAGTTTCTATAATTGACACATTTAACCAGAATTTGGATTACACCTGCCTTTAGTGTTTGTTGACACAGGAGTGTAGTGTTAGTAGTGTTAGAGTGTAGTGTTAGTAGTGTTGACACAGGAGTGTGGTGTTAGTAGTGTTAACACAGGAGTGTAGTGTTAGTAGTGTTAACACAGGAATGCAGTGTTAAGAGTGTTGACACAGGAATGTAGTGTTAAGAGTGTTGACACAGGAATGTAGTGTTAACACAGGAGTGTAATGTTAGTAGTGTTGACACAGGAGTGTAGTGTTGACACAGGAGTGTAGTGTTAGTAGTGTTGACACAGGAGTGTGGTGTTAGCAGTGTTGACACAGGAGTGTAGTGTTAGTAGTGTTAACACAGGAATGTAGTGTTAAGAGTGTTGACACAGGAATGTAGTGTTAACACAGGAGTGTAATGTTAGTAGTGTTGACACAGTGAAGTGTTAGTAGTGTTGACACAGGAGTGTAGTGTTGACACAGGAGTCGTCCTCACCAATTGCCATCCAGATGGAGTAGCGTATCCACGTCTGCCCGTCCAGCTGCACCATCAGGTAGATGTTGACAAACAAGCTCAGCACTGGGAGCAGAGGGACCAATGGCACCTACACAATCAACACAGGAAAATACAAACAGGTAAACAACAGAGGGACCAATGGCACCTACACAAACATAGCAGGAAAACATAAACGGGTAAACATCAGTGAGTTTCTAGGTGTGGAGCATCTGACTGAAAATAGGTATATTGTACGAGTCAACATTATCTACAATATTTTTCAGTCTAGGGACATGTTTAAGAGCTCAAACTGCCTCTAGCTCGATACAATACAAATTCAAACCAACATAAATATTACATCACCCTACATACAGACGGTTTGCTTTCAGGCTATAAACAGCTGACCGTGTTTTCACTACAAAACAGCATTATCATTTCAGCGATAATGGATATATACTCTACTGCCCTGAGCTAATAAACAATGTCGGCCCTCTGATGTGGCCTAGAGTATCATAGAGGCCTCAGATATAGTCGCTGGAGTTAGGGGGTTGAACTGTTTGTATCAACTCTCCAGGCTAATCATCCACAGAGCAGAGGCCCACAAAAGTAGGATCAAGACATCCAGGATAAGTGACTGAGCTCAATGAATCCAAAACAAGAGCGTCCAGGCTTATTTGGTTGCACAAAGACCAAGCCAGGATGAGCAGAAACGGACAAAGTCCTTTTAGGCAAGTCCCTCCACTCGGCGGCCATATCGCAACACTTTTTAGGCACTCATTGGGCATCCTATTCGGCAGAAATGTGCGTGTGCAAGGCTTCACGACACCAATCTTGCTCCAGCGGCGAGTTCACAACACATGATTGGCACAATGTCTTCACAACACACCATATGATTGGCTCAATGTATTCACATCACACCACATGATTGGCTCAATGTATTCACATTGTTGACGTTTTGCAGAGGAAGGGGTGGGATATGTGTAGGCAACGGCCATATTGGCGTTACAAACTAGCCCCATGCATTTCTATGGAGGATTTTTTGAGTGCTCTGTCTCCTCATTAGAAAGTCTCTGAAATGGATTCATCAAGCCAGGTAAAACCGATCCTGGATAAGGGCGCGCTCACAGCTCCCTCAAATACACCCAGCCACCGATCACAGATCCACTGATTCACCGTGGCAAGTAGAGTGGCTTCATTGCTTCTTCTACGGTGTAAAGTAGGGAGCCATAGCCTTAACAGCAACACCTCTGTTTAGGAGAATATTGCAACTAGTGTCGCGACCACCACACGCGAGTATGGTTACAGCGCTCCCGTGACGTCACATTGCCGCACGACAGGTGAATGGCGAGTATGTAAAAGACATAATTAAAAAGAAAGTGATAAAGCAAAGCAATTGTACTGTAGTTATATGTGATACTGTGTAGTGGGCAGTGGAATAACTGTTGGTTTCCGTTTGTGGGACAGCTGACTGAGATAAGGGATGAGATTAAATAGATCCTGGAATTTAGCCTGGTCTGGAGCAGGCTAGCTCCACAGAATAAATCTCCATGGTAACTTATTCCATAACATATCCTACTGCCCCCTATCCCGCTTTTGTGCAACCGGATCACGGATAAATTGAGCCAGGATAACCAAGATATCCCGGCTTAATCCCTTATCCTAGTTTTGTGCAACGGGCCCCAGGAGGGGTTTCCAAGTACGGGGTTTAGTGACAAACCTTGGTAAGTTAACTCAGAGTAAACGATAAACCTCCTAATAGAAGAGATGTATGGCTTCATTCTCCTAACAACACAATGCCATAGGGCTCTTGTTGTAGGAGGTTTACCACTTACTCTGAGTTAACTTACCCAGGGTTGTCACTAAACCACGTACTTGGAATACCCCCAAGAGTGTCATAGGAGTGTGTGTTTATCATGAAGGCTGTCATGCCGCAGTTCTGGGGCTACCTCCAAACTGCAGAGTGTATGTGTGTGTGTGTGTGTGTGTGTGTTTACCATGAAGGCTGCCTTGGCGCAGTTCTGGGGCTATCTCCAGACTGCAGTGAGTGTGACTATGTGTTTATTTACAATTAATGCTTCTCTGGTGAGCTGTACGGCTGCTTCCAGACTGCAGTGTGTGTGTGTGTGTGTATTTACTATTAGTGCCACCTTGGCACAGTTCTAGCTGCCTCCAGACTGCAGGATGTGTGTGTGTGTGTTTACCATGAATGCTGCCTTGCTGCAGCTCTGCGGCTGCCTCCACACTGCTGCCAGGGAGAGCAGCATGAGCAGCCCCGTCACCACCACCAGCAGGATCATCCACCACTCGCCTATCAAGTCCAAGCCCCTGCTTAGAATCACACTCAGCACCACCGTCAGCACGACTGCAGGGAAGGACACACACACACACACGCATACATAAACACACACACACATGCACACAGACACACACACATGCACAATATGTAATACAGATATGATATTGTCATCTTTACGTGTTACGGTACAGTGCAACTAGGATACCTTTTTGGAAATGGGGTTGTCCTAATATGATATGATGTAATCAACACATGGTGATATACAGGGGCGGACCTGCCATTAGGCATGGTCAGGCAATTGCCTGGGGCCTCGGCCACCAGGGGGCCTCGTCATCCCCGTATCGTATTTCGTTTTTTTGTTGTTGTTTTGTTTTGTTTTTTAAATAAATGATCTCCGCATCCAAACAATATATTCTAATCCATAATAAAGATTTTTTTTAAAAATTGCCTCATGATTGCTCATAAAGTCATCATAAAATCAAATGACTGCAGGTCCGCTTTCTGTCACCATACCCAGCCGGCACACGACCGACCTTCAACGTTGAAATATAGGGGAAATAATGTCAGTTGTTGCGTCAATGTTGAAACAATGTTTAATGCTAAATGGTTGTAAAAAGGTATGTAGACAAACATTGAAACAACGTTGGTTGTAAAAAGATCAAGAAAATCAATGTTGAATTATAGGTGAAATAATGTCAGTTGATGTGTCAATGTTGAAACACTGTTGTATTGTAAAATGTTGACAAATGGTTGTAAAATAAGAAATCAAGGAAATAAGCACCAATGTTGAAATGGCGGATGTTGAAATAATGTTGCGATATCAACGTTGATTCACCCGTTATAACGTTTTTTTTAAAACGTTTATAACGGTTATTAACCGTTGAATCAATGTTGAAATGCCAGCAGGGTAGCAGCAACTAGCTAGTCTGAACGAGGTCTTGGTGAGGTGTGGAGTTGAGCGATTGACAGCAGCCATGAAATGTTTCCAGAGTGGAAGTGATAAAAGAAAAAGGGAGGAGGAAGAATTTAGAAAGAAATTGCCTAAATTAACCAACTTCTTCCAGTCGAAGAATTCTTCCACGGAAGAAAGTAATTTGGATAGTGATGCAACAACATCTGCTAAGCTGGGTGGTGTAACTAATGCTAGCTGCAACAGCAGCGATGCACCACCACCGGCAACTCAAACTTGCACTACATATTCTTCTACTGATGATGATGATGATTATGATGTTGATCTAAGTGAAACAGTCGTGAGGGACAAGATCACTGTCACTGCCGAAGTCCGCACTGGTGCTGGTGGTGCTGCTACGGACACCATTTCAGTAGCAGAAGCTTTGGGTGCAAACGAAACCAGTAACGTGAGTAGCCCTAACACAATACCTAGCACTAGCCTACAATTATCAGTGACGACCCTGGGTTATGGCCAGACACCGTAAGAGATGCAGAGCGAGTTAAAATCGTTAAAAAAAAGCCCAGTGCTCCGAGGGGCCTCGGGATCCTTTGCCTTGGGCCTCAAAGTGTCCAGGTCTGCCCCTGGTGATATACACACACAAACACATAGAAGAACACACACACACACAAACACAAAGAAGAACATACACAAACAAACACATAGAAGAACACAAACACATAGAAGAACACACACACACCAATACATAGAACACACACAAACACATAGAAGAACACACACACAAACACAGAAGAACAAACACATAGAAGAACACACACACAAACACAGAAGAACACACACAAACACATAGAAGAACACACACACTTACTCATAAAGATGGTGAGCAGGGACACAAATTGTGAGGTCTTCGGGTTGGGTGCTGATGGGGGCTTCTTGATGCTCCAGGAGGGAGTCTGCTTCTCATTCACCTCATCACAAGCACCAGGCTGGTATCTGCACAGTCACAACACACACACACTCATTATTATACTTCATATATGGCTGGTATCTGCACAGTCACAACACACACACACACACACACATTATTATACTTTACATATGTCTACTATCTGCACAGTCTCAACAGTCATCACACACACACACACATTGGTATCTGTACAATATTAACACACACAGTCATTATACTTTATGTATGGCTGGCATGTGCAGTCATAACACAGTTATTATTATACTTTCTGAAGTAGGAGTATTATATGATTCCAGATAAGGATCATGCTAATGTCACTCTTATGAGGCCCACAGACGGACCCCGACCCAGACCTCAGGATGAGGATGCAGACAGCCACCAGTGTGTAGGCAAAGAGAGTTCCAATGGACATCATGTCCACCAGGGCCTTCAGGTCAAACAGCAGGGCCATGATAGCTGCAAGTCAGGAAAGACGTTATATTAATGCAGATCACTGACAGGAGACACGTTAATGCAGATTAAAGGGGCCTGAAGGACAGACAGACTGAGAGACAGGCACGCAAAAGGGCCGAGAGACAGACAGTGAATGGAATGGGGCACAGATAGACTGAAAAAACAAGACAGCTGAATGTGCCAAGAGACAGACAGGCCGAGAGACAGACAGGTGAATGGGCCAAGAGACAGACAGACTGAAAGACAGACAGCCCAAGAGACAGACAGGTGAATGGGCTGAGAGAGAGTCAGGTTCTCACCAGCGACGGTTCCGGAGGAGATTGTGGCGATGACGGGACTCTGACGGGCGCTCATGTTGCTCAGGGGTTTAAAGAGGAGCCCGTCTCGAGCCATGGCAAACAGAACCCGGGGCATAGGGAACATAGAACCCAGGAGACTGCAGAACACACACATAGATGCACAGGTACAGAGACATACACACACAGGTGCACTGGCGCCTTAATGCAGGGGCTTACCTGGGCTTCAGCCCAGGGGCCTCGACCAATGAGGGGCCTCCTAATAATAATAATAATGATAATCAATAATAATAAACGGCGGTCCGATTGGGCGTCATTAGCCTACTCTGAGCTAGCCTAAATAATTGAGCACATCATACTGCTCTTACATCCATGCAGAGGCCCCCTTTGTCTTCTCCAATTCTAAAGTGTAACAAAATGTAACAAAACGTAATAAATCCCAACGGGTGTAGAGGAGCTAGAGGAGAGGCTGAAACTGACTGACAAACTTATCATACAAACTCTGGAGATAACTTGGGTAGGATTGAAGCAACGATAAACGAATGACGTGGATTCCTGTAACTGTCCATGAAAACAGAAGGCATAGCAGGTAAATATCGTAGCAAATACCCTGGAAATGAAACGGCTTTTAAAACATGTAGGTATTTCACTTGTCTCATTGGAGTGAACATGGGCTGTGGCGCAAAGAAATTAATTAGTGATCTGCATCTCCGTTCACCAACAGCTAAGTTTGTGCTAACCCATTCGCACAATAGTCTATGTTGTGTTTTCTCCCTTGTTAACGTGAGATATGTCTCCATGTAGTGTAGTGATAATGCATAAGGTAGCCATGTTCACATCACATGAGCCAGCTTGTTATAGGCTAAAAGTATTTCTGTCCCTCCCAAACTGCGTTAAACTGGTGTGTTAAGTAGACAGAATTAAAAAAAAAACTCCTGGGGAACCCCCCGACACGACAAACACGCACTTTTGAAAAGCTTTTAAACGTCCATATGTGTAGCCTACCCATCTTTCAACTTAGCCTACAACATGTGTTGTAAAAGTTCAACGCTTGTTTTCGTGCAGTAGGCTAGCCTTTTTGATAAGCGATGTCATGGGCTGACGTGATTCGAGGGCATTCTGTTCCTGTTTATGTAAAGGTTTTAGGCTACATAGGCTGAATAATAGGCTACACTGCATATTATTAACCAAAAGCTCACGCTATGTGTCGGGTCAGATCGCGGGCCAGGTATCATTTAATCATAATTAATATTTGCGGTTGGGGGGGCTTAAAAAACATATAGCCCAGGGGCTCGGGTGGTATTAAGGCGCCCCTGCACAGGTGCACAGGTACAGACACACACACATGCAGGTGCACAGGTACAGACACACACACACACACACACACGTAGGTGCACAGGTACAGGTACAGAAACACACACACATGTGCGAAGGTACAGACATACACACACGTAGGTGCACAGGTACACAAACATTTAAGTGGAGTCAGCCTGAGAAAGAGTGATAGAATGCTGACTAATTGATTCTATAGGATCGCTGACTTAGTGGCTGTGGGATGTACTTACATCAACACAATAAATAACTAAGGCAGTTCAGTTCAGGAGTAGAGATCAGTCTTGGGTTCACATCCTCATTAATGACTGAAGAGGTAACACTCATGAGGCTAATAAGTAGCTTGATAGTGAGGAAACTTTGATCAGGCTCGAGGCTGTTTGTCTTATGAAGAGTAATGGCCTCAATATGACAGTAATACTTGTAATGCCAACTGTGTCCACAGGGAAAGGCTAAAAGCTTTAGGTTTGTCATCTCCTCTCCCTCCTGTGTCTGAATGAAGTGATTGGTGTTTGAGTTGGGAGACGCCACCCACTTACTGTGTGAGCAAAGTGATTGGTGTATGATCCGGGAGACCGCACCCACCTTGTGGAGAGGGCACAGAGGGATCCGACAGCCACGACATACTTGGCGGGGCCCCAGCCCACATATTCAAATGCCACGGGCAGCGGGCTCTGGAGACTCAGCATGAAGTATGGCATCATGAGCGTCAGTGCAGCTGACACGCCAAAGTACGCCAGGAAGCAGATAAGCAGAGACGCCACGATGCCTATTGGGATGGATTTCTGCGGGTTCTTGACTTCCTCTCCTGTGAGAGACAGACAGACGAGGTCAACTAGAGGTAGACGACTCACTAGCACAGTTAGGAGGAGGGTCATCTCATGGTATTAAAGTTTCAGATAGATTGTGTATGGTTATTAAGCAAGCTTTAGTTATACTTTAGACTTTGCACTTTGCCCTGCATTTAATTGGAGCCCACAAAGTTACCCTGAAAATGAGAGATATGGAGGGTTGGGGCAAGGACAGATGTGTAGATAGATAGGACCTGTGGTGGCGATGCAGTCGAAGCCAACAAAGGCATAGAAGCAGGTGGCCGCCCCGGCGATCGTTCCCTCGATGCCGAAAGGGAAGAAGCCGCCCGAGCCATAGCTGAGGTTAGGCACAACCTCTCCAGTGATGTTGCTGTGGGGGGAGGGGGAGGTTGTTATTTGAACTGTTTCACAAGACCCCAATAAAGGCTGTCTCGCTGTAACATCCCAAAACCCCCAACATGTGGGTGAACCAGTACCTCTGTCTGTCTGCCTGTCTATCTATCTATCTAGATGAGGTGTCTCTCGGTCAGGGTTGGGGTTAGACACCTACTCTGAATTGGTATTGTTGAGAATGAACTCCGGGGTGAGTTGCCAGTTGCTCAAATCTCCCTTGATGAAGCCAGAAATGACGACGAAGATCAAGACCAGGACGTTGATAGCAGTGAAGATCTTGTTAACTGTGGCGGACTCCTTAGCTCCGAACGCCAGGATGCCTGGAGGAACGAGGCAGCACAGTGTCAGGGTGACCCGAGGGCATCACACACACACAGTCCCCTCCCACACTTACCCATGTAACACAGTTAGTACGACTCAGCACAAACACAATCATACTTAAAGACTAAACCCTGTAAAAGATTGTAAAAGAAAATAGTTTTATTGTTATTGTAATCTCAGCATCACTGAAAATGAGGACTGCACTCAATGCACTTCCGAGATTAAATAAAGGTTGAATGAATGAATAAATTATTGAAAAGATAAAACGATCAGTAAAAGCCACTGTAGGCCTATTCTGGTTGTGTAAATAAACCAACCAGCTTTCACTGAAATGCCAGTTGGTTAACACCCTTTAGGAGTGCCCTGTGAGTCTGTCCCTGCCGTGTGTTCAGGTTAACACCCTTTGATCAGGAGTGCCCTGTGAGTCTGCCCCCATCAGAAGTCCCCCACCCACCGGCCAGCAGCATGATGAGACCCGCTGCAAAGAAGTCTGGGTAGGGGGCCAGACCCGACAGGTTCATGGGCAAGTTCTCCCTCAGCGCCGTGGCGATCTGGTTCCCGATGAGTTCATCGAATGTTCCGCTCCATGCCCTGGCCACACTGGATGTGCCTGAAGATGGTGACACAGCAGATTGTAAAACAATATGTGTGGGCAACCGTGGCCTACTGGTTAGCGCTTCGGACTTGTAACCGGAGGGTTGCTGGTTCGAATCCCGACCAGTAGGCACGGCTGAGGTGCCCTTGAGCAAGGCACCTCACTGCTCCCCGAGCGCCGCTGTAGCAGGCAGCTCACTGTGCCGGGATTAATGTGTGCTTCACTTCACTGTGTGCTGAGTGTGTTTCACTAATTCACAAATTGGGATAAATGCAGAGACCAAATTTCCCTCAGGATCAAAAGAGTATATATACTTATACTACATAAAACAACATACGACGACACAGCAGATCGTAAAACAACATGCTGCTTCAGCTGGACGCAATGCATGCAGAGGATCGTGAAAGGAAGTCAGTTTTACAGGCTGAAGACCACTTTGGACTGGGGAAGGACTTTTTCACTCACCCACACACACACACACTAAATTTACAAAAAATTGTATTTATTTATTACAGCAGCAAATTCGACATACTTACAAAGGTCTAAGCCTTGGCACGTGGCTCTGGCTGTGTTCGAAACAGAAAAAAATCCTGCCTTCTAAGATAGTATTCGGTGACAGCGAGGCATCGAGAAATTTCCGAATCAATATTTCTATGAAATGCTGCCTTTTAAGATAACTTTGTTTAGCCGAATTTTGAAGGCAGCGTAGATGTATCCTTCATGCTGCCTTTAAGGTCCAAAATTCTATTTAATTGTGGGCGGTGGTAGTGTAGTGGTTAAGGAGTGGTTAAGGAAATGGGCTAGTATCCTGGAAAGTCAAGGGTTCAGTTACCAGCTTCCACCGTTGTGCCCCTGAGCAAGGCAGTTAACCCCAAGTTGCTCCGGGGACAATGTAATCTCTTGTAATATAGCTGACATTATGTAAATCACTTTGGATAACAGTTCCTTGCTAAATTAATTAATACAAATGTAACTGTGAGCAGCTGCTGGGAATTGGCAACAGCCAAAAGATGTAGTCTAATGTTATGTTATTCTGCTTTCTGGTATCCTGGCAACAGCATTCTGTGTTGCTATCTTGGTAGGCCGTCCGAAACAAAGTTTGTAGCTGGTACCTTGATGCCTGCAAAGGCAAGTGACTCGTTAGACAGCTGAGGGCAGTGAGGCAGCAGACAGCTGCCATCCGTTTCGGACAGACCCTCTGTCTTCACCATACAAACACAGATACATTCTCTCCCATTCACATACACAAACACACACGCACACATATGCAAATACTGGATTTCTGTCGAATTTCAAACAGACATACACAGGCACACACACACTCAGCCTCTCCCCCACTGAAACACACAGACATACACACTTTCCTTACTGTTCGAACAAACACACACACACACAGACACACTTACCAATGATGTATGACAGCAGTAGGTTCCATCCAGTCACAAACGCCCACACTTCCCCAACGGTGACGTAGCTGTAGAGATAAGCCGAGCCTGTCTTGGGGACACGCGCCCCAAACTCAGCGTAGCATAGCCCGGCAAACACGGAAGCCACTGCGGCGATGAAGAAGGAAATGATGATGCTGGGTCCGGACACGGTTCGTGCCACCTCCCCCGACAGCACGTAGACCCCCGCGCCCAGTGTGCTGCCCACGCCCAGTGCCACCAGGTCAAGGGTCGTCAGGTTACGCCGAAAATTAGACTCCTCGCCATCGGGTTCCAAAGGCTTCCGCCGGGTCAGGCTCTTCAGGAAGGACAGGACGCTCTCACAGGGCATGGTTCTAAAGGATAGGAAGCCACTCATCAACATTTAAATGTTCTCACATGGCATGGTACTGCAGAACAAAATCCCACATATCAATATATAAATGTTCTCACATGCTGTGGTTCTAAAGGACAGGAATCGTACATCAGCATAACTGCTATGCTATACTACAGTACATACACACACAGACACACAAACACACTTCGCCTTTCCCTTTACACTAGTGTCTGAGTGATGTGATAGGGCAGAGGTGAACATACATCTTATCCTACAATGACCACTCAGCATCAGTCATTTAGCATCAGTTTCATGTGATTGTTTGTCATCTTTGTCATTCAGCTTTCAGTGTGATTAGCTCTCATATCTCATATCAGCCCTACCCTATGGTGTGCTAACTTGCCAGCGTGTATGAAAGGGAAAAGGAGAACTCCAAAGAGAAGAAAAAACTGTGTAGGTGACGTCAAGTCTCAGGCACAAGCTTTGTTTTTAGTGAACTCTGTGATTGGTTAATGAGTGACAAGTGCATTTCAGTGGGCATGGCCATAATAGCTTACGCAAAGTTTGATAAATGAATGAATAAATAATTAAATAAATAATAAGTCTACCATTACTCAACAGGTAAATTAGCCTACTGCAAAGATTGATATGCTGTATACATAAATAAGTCTACCATTACCCAACCTAAGTTGGGAGCTGTAATAGCCTACTGCAAAGATCGATATATAAATACCTAATGAAGTCTACCATTACCCAACGGGTAAGTTAACCCTTAAAGGTGTAGGTTTTTGAACATTCTAAGTTCCGCAACAATTGAAGGTTCTAAAATTCTATGTTGAATTCAATGAACCCAGATATTCTTTAGAATGTTCATTTCTCAACATTCCCGTCACACGGTGTGACGGGAATGTTGAGAAATGAACATTCTAAAGAATATCTGGGTTCATTGAATTCAACATAGAATTTTAGAACCTTCAAATTGTTGCGAAACTTAGAGCTCCTCCAGAGGCAGTGAATACGGACCCTGCCCTCTCATGTCTCCTCCTCACTCCACCTGACTCTCTGTGACTCTCTCTCATTTCAGGACATTCTGTCATTATAAATATGGGTATGGGTCCAGGGAACAGCTACCGTTGATCTCCTGAGCCACCTATGTCCATTCACCCACATCACACACTCACACTCACACACTCACTCACACACAAACACACCCACAGCCGGTGTCTATAAAACGCTTAAAGAACATGACTGCACTGCTCTTTATCTTATCCCTCTTTATGATCCTAACCTTGAAGGATTATAAAAGAAACTCCTCCCATATCCCAGTCATCGCCATC
This sequence comes from Alosa alosa, assembly GCF_017589495.1. Classification (NCBI taxonomy): domain Eukaryota; kingdom Metazoa; phylum Chordata; class Actinopteri; order Clupeiformes; family Clupeidae; genus Alosa; species Alosa alosa. The sequence goes on along the minus strand of NC_063190.1, from coordinate 28,924,908 downwards.
TGATCAGGGAAACAAATATTATTCCTTCTTAACAATATCTCAGTCTTAAAATAATATCTCATGACAATAAACTCATCACATTCCACAACAAATACCACAGTGGTTGATGACTCTGGTGGTTACTTCTAATACCAGCTGGCACATCACTTGAACCAAACAAAATAAAATCAACACCTAACCCAACTAAACCATCAACTAAACCATCACTTAACCCAACTAAAACATCACCTAACCCAACTCAACCATCACCTAACCCAAACACAACCAAACCATCACCTAACCCAACTCAACCATCACCTAACCCAACTAAACCATCACCTAACCCAAACACAACTGAACCGAACTAAACCATACTGACCACACATCACCTGGCAACAGCACTCTGAGGTAGAGGACAACGTGATGTTCCTACTGAAGACAGTGCTGTTATTATAGGTACTGGAGACACTGACACAGTATGAATGATTAGGTTATTACAGGTAATGGAGGCATTGAGATATGAGTCTAAAAATGAGGATATTCAAGGTAATGGAGATATGATTGGAATGATTAGAAGGCTATGGTGGCTGCCAGGTGAACCTATGATAGCGGGACAGTCTATTACTGAGCATTAGTCATTAGCCCCACGTGTACAAAGCTCACCTCCCACTAACACACTGAGTACAAAAATACCGTCCCCCCCCCGTCCCCATCAACAAACAGAGCACAACACTACTCCCCCCATCAACATAGCACAACACTACACTACTCCCCCCATCAACACACAGAGTACAACACTACTCCCCCCCCATCAACACATAGAGTGCAACACTCACTGCCCCTCCCCCCCATCAACACAGTAAAATGCTAACCCCCACCAACACACACGCATGAAGCTTATGAGTACAGCGCTACCCCCCCCATTAACACACGCGTATTCTGAATACAATGCTCACCCCTAATTAACAAACGGAAATCAGTCTTAGTGTATTAGCGTGTTATCACTCACTAAACTGTACAAAGTATATCTCATGCATTATTTAAAATCAACCTCAAATATTCACAATTAACAAGAGACATTCTGCGCTGACTGAGATATTGATTCATAATATGAATATCTGTGAGTGAGAAGTTCACATACTTGTTCCATCTCTGACAACACAGTATATCGCACACATCTCAGTGTATATCTCATTCCCTGTAAGAACAGTATGGGTGTCTGTCTGCACGTAAGGGTGTGAATATAAATGAATACAAAACAATTATCACAAGTATAACGTCTATTTGATGAAACATTATTTGATAACATGTCAAATTACAAATTACATTCAAGTTACAAATAAATAAATTTATGATTGCAGTTACTTCAGACAAATAAAACTGTATGCTAAACTTTCAATCTAACCTGCTGAAGAATGAAAGCTTTTTTATGTATCTTCTGTTACAGCTTTGTTACAGATACATGTAAACATGAATAACAAATAAGACTATTAGTGAGTGAAGCGAACCAACTTGATAATCTAACAGCCAGAAGAACGGACTTCAAAGTAAGTTTGGAATGCAGTTTGGACATGATTACAATAACTAATTTAACTGTGTGATAATTAATCATTTATCATTGATAATGAATGCCTATTGGAGGGGTTATTTATTAAATTTGTGTTATTTTACCTGCAGTAGAGTTGGTCTTAGAGGATCCTGGGGAATGTCAGAGATGTCCTCGTCTGTGTGCTGTGAAATCTGCAGCGTGTGTGAATTTTTGTATGTGTGTGTGCCTCTATCCGCTATATGCATGTGTGTGTGTGACAGAGAGAATGTGAGTGTGTGGGTGGTTGAAGTTGTTTTCATGTTTCAAGAAAAAAACTCCCCTACACACACACACACCTGACACAGTTCATACTCTGTAGCTGCACGTGTGTGTATGTGTGGGTGTGTTTGTGACTGAGCACGGGTGTGTGTTTGAGTGAGCATGGGTGTTTGTGTGAGTGAGCTTGTGTGTGTGTGTGTGTTGTGTGTGTGTGTACGCTTCTACTGTACAAACTCCACACATAATTGATGCTGACTAATGCACCAATGGGCCAAACTGCAGGATAAGAACTTCCTGCACGGACTCATCTTAGTGCACGCACACACACCCACCCAACCCAGCCGTGCAATAAAGTAGGACTCAGTCCAGTAGAGTAGGACTCAATCCAGTAGAGTAGAATAGAGGTTCAGACCTGGAGTAGACTAGGAGAGTTCTAGGAGATACTTTGGAGTATTCAGACGTAGGCTGTGTGTGTGTGTGTGTGTGTGTGTGCTTGCGTGTGTGAGCTGATGGTCACACGGCAGCTAATGGTAGTGTGTGTGTGTGTGTGTTTGGTAGCAGGTTGTGCTTCAGAGCAGTGGACACACTTTCTATGCCACTGAGGCAAAAAAACTGAACCTTGGAAAGAGTTATTTCAACTGGACAAGTTGGCATGATGTAGCCTAGCAACAACATTTCATTAAAAAATATATATATAGTTAGTAGCACGTGGTTGGCTGTTGGGTTAAAAAAAAAAAAAGTAATCAGTAAGTGCATGAATAGCATCAAATGAAACTACTAGATTCTAATGTGTTCTCTAAGGGTCTTTATGCTCTGGTAAGGTAGAGTATAGGGGTTCTCTAGATAAAACTATTCTAATGTGTGTTCTGAAAAGGTCTTTTTTCTCTGGTAGGGTAGAGTAGGGGTTCTCTAGATGGAACTAGTATGTTCTAATGTGTGTTCTGAAAGGGTCTTTTCGCTCTGGAGAGGCCCTCCGTGTTTTCACATGGTCAGTACACATACTCACACGTGGACCATCAGTCAGGGCACCCACACTCACACACACGCACCATCATGTGAAATTCAGAGAGTGTGTGTGAGATAGTGGCAGGAGACGAGGAAAAACAGAGATGGAGAATGACACACACCCACGCACACACCGACAAAACACATCAACCTTTATGTATTAGGAGATACAGGCTGAGACCATGGAGGTATAAGTAGTAAGTATAGTATAAGTATAAGTATATATACTCTTTTGATCCCGTAAGGGAAATTTGGTCTCTGCATTTATCCCAATAGCACTTCGGACCTGTAACCGGAGGGTTGCCGGTTCGAGCCCCGACCAGTAGGCACGGCTAAAGACCGATAAAGGGAAATGCAGAGACCAAATTTCCCTCACGGGATTAAAAGAGTATATATACAGTATATAAAAATCTCTCTGTACAATTAGCTGTTATCCGGTTTTGAAATGTCTACACAGCCTCCAACTCTGGGCTGAAATTCTAATGTTGTAGCACCTCAAAATAATGAATTTGCTTTTCATATCAAAGAATCAGAAGTTGGTCATATGCACAGAACAACTGTGCCTTGGACTACATGACATATGGTTCTCAATAGTGGGGAATAGAGACATGACAGGGCGCGATGAACAGGATAGACGGGAAATGTAATGTGGAACCAAAATGCAAAAATTATATTTTAACGTTACCATTTCGCTGGGTTGATGAGGTCAGGTGGGGCTTGAAAATACCACACCTCTGAAGAGGGGAATGACGGAAAAGGTTTGAGAACCACTGACTGCATAAGCAAGCACAGGTTACTTCAGGTCACAAATGTAGAGGAGTATAAGTAACATTCTTCATCCAGTGGTTCAGTGACAATACCTCAGTGTTCAAAACAATTCATAATAAGTAAAATATGTATATCAAAATATACAGTATATTTTTGTAAATTGCCAAGCCACAAAGTATCTCACCATCATGATTCTTATATTAAAAGAATCCAGACAATCCCACAAATATGAATAGATATCTCTAATGACATGTATCCTGACATAGCCAATTCCGCCCAGATGATTTAATTGGTCTGCACAGTTCTCAAGTTTTCAGGTTCTCTAGGCTCTCAAGTCCAGACCGAATTTCTTGATTTCTTGAATTTTGTGGGCAGGGTTAAATTCGGCAGGCTTTCAGGCTAACTGGCATGCTAACATGAATGCATGAAAAAATGAAGAGAAACAAATAATTTGTCCTTGATATGAAGACTGACATACACAAGCATTATAGCATCATACTTTCCCAGATATGGGTAGCTTAGACTATCCTGAAAAACAGAGAACTTGTATAATGCATTTTGGCTGACATGACATTAGCGATTGATAATGTAAAAAAGAGCAGACAATTGTGCACAAGCAATTGCACAAGTGACTGATGTGGAGCTTAAACTGGTTTACAGTTTACCTCAGTCGCCCCAAATACCACTTCTGGCCAAAGCCCCTCTTTTGCAAAACAATTATTAATTATTTGCAAGACTATTAAACCCATCGACAATACTATGGTAAATGTAAAAATAAATTAAGCTCATCCTATATCTATTTAGCTACAAGTAGGCTACTTTGCGATGGAGCATACAGTGTGTGAACATTGCATTCGGGGCTTTCTGCTTTATGAGAGCTGTCACTCCACTGTTATCCCCAGTCATAGCTGCAGCCCTGTCTGAACACACCCCCACACACTCCTTCACTCCTTCAAACTTGAAAAATATGAGGGTGTTGCATGCTTGTTACTTGTTTTTATGTTTTTTTTTTTATATTTATCTGCCTAAGGACAATAGATTAAAATTAGCTATGGTGCTAACTCTTGCATATTGTGTACTTGTTCTGATGGGCAGCCCTGGCCTATTGGTTAACGCTTCGGACTTGTAACCGGAGGGTTGCCGGTTCGAACCCCGACCAGTAGGAACGGCTGAAGTGCCCTTGAGCAAGGCACCTACTGTAACCCCTCACTGCTCCCCGAGCGCCGCTGTAGCAGGCAGCTCACTGCATCGGGATTAGTGTGTGCTTCACTTCACTGTGTGTTCACTGTGTGCTGAGTGTGTTTCACTAATTCACAGATTGGAATAAATGCTATAACGTGAGTGAACGAGAAAGAAGCATACAGTTTCAGTTTAAGAAATGTTGAAGATGGGAAGGCTTCAAGATAATTTCCTTTCGCAGCATGCAGCCAACGAGTTTTCACGATTTGACTTGGAGAAGACTTCATTAAAACCAGTAAAAAGGAAACCACTTGTGTCTGCCCGTGCTTGAGAGGGAGTTACACAGCCAATCAGAAAGATTATCATGGAAAATAGAATATTCAGATATATGCGACAAATTATTATAATGCTAACAATACTCAACACACTTGTTTTTTTACATTTTTTATTTATTGCTTTTATTTTTGCTTCCAACTTTTGCTGGCCCCAATCACAATCGTTGACAAACTCCCCTCCACCTTAACAGAGAAGGGAGGTTTTTTTTTAAAGTTTAAAAGACATATTAAAGACAAAAGACAAACTAACTTAAAACTAATATTAAATGTGTTACAGCATGCCTTTGTATCGTTAGTGTTTTCTCTCACTCTCTCTCTCTCTCTTGCGTCCTGTAATTAACCATGCAAAGTAATCACTCCTCTTTGACTCTCAGCTCATCTTTCCAAAATACAATCATAGCACCAAGCACTAGTTGAATTGTAACATGCTTGCTCATTATCATCTCTCAGCCGTTCATTTTGATAAGTGTAAGTATCTGATCATCATGGCAACAGTGTTGTGGAACACTTGTTGCATTCCTATGGTGATGAATTTATTGTTCTGATTTCATGTTTTTTTTTGCCAAATGAGCATAAAATACAAGGAATGACTAATTTCACCACTTGTAATATAGCCAAAAGAAATACAAACATTATTCATGGGTGAATAGAGTACAAATGTGTGTGTACAGATATGGGAGATGAGGTAATCTCTGGGCTTTCTTGCTGAAGGAATCACCGAGCTCTTCTCTTCTCCCTTTTACTTCCTTTACTTTGTACCATTATCTCCTTCGACCTTAGACTTCTGCACTCTCATCTTCTGGTAATAGTATTTATTGTAGTAGTATTGTTATCTAAGGTTTCCTTTACAGTTTAGCTTGATTGTGATTCCTCTTTTTGTAAATCATTTTGGCTAGAAGCTACTGCTAAATGAATAAACGTGAAAATAAGGATCCAATTTCTGTATCCGTGTCTGTTTTTTGCCTTACTTGGCAGTTGGCAAACTCTCTCCTCTCCCACACAAACACAAGTGTTTCCAAGTGCACACACACACACACACACACACACACACACACACATGCACGCACACACAAAGAGAGAGATGGAGAGGGAGAGAGTCATGATGAGACACAAACACAAGCTGCACACACACAGGATGAAATGAAGCACATGACAAACATGCACACGCTGTCTCACACACAAACACACACACAGACACATACTGTAACACAGAAAGCTGTCAAAACACAATGGCACATGACACACTCTCTCTCTCTCTCTCTCTCTCATACACACACACACTGCACTCCTACAAACTTGGACAAAATGTACACTCTAATATACATTCAAGGTCATCGAGCTTGGAATGAGAGTATTTTGATCTATATAACTAATATTTTGACAACAGAAATGACTGTGTGTGTGAGCTGTGATCTCCATCTAAGATTCTAGAACACACTCCACTCCGCCCTAAAGATCTCTGGTCTCCACGTGGCTCTGACAGGCTGAACTAACCTGCTGTGCGCCTCATAAAAGGGATTATGACATCATAAAGGCACTGCTTAGCAACAGAGCAGGGATGCGTTGACACTGGTGGCAGAACACCCCTCCAGTGTCATCTGATGTTGGACTCTTGTCCTCCCATATGGCATGTCAGACACAGCAAACCATGATTTAGCACTAGGACATTTGTGTTGCTCAAACCAGATGCATATTACTGTAAGACATCCTGAGATTCGCCCTAAAAATAGAAGTGAAGTGTAAAAATACGCCTTGGTTGGACAGAATATGGTACTGATCGGAACTTCCACGTAGATTCTAATGAAATTCTATCTCTAACAAAAGAGGGACGTCAGACAGTTCTGGTGTAAATTGGCCTTTAAAGTTGATGTGTAGAAATCTAGACGCACCCTAGCGGCGGCAAATTAATTTGCTCAGCCTGTACGTCTAGTATCAAACCATAGGAATTTCTATTGGCTGGCCCGTGGGCGTCATCCAATCTGGCGCTCTATTTTGTTAGAGAGTCTTATTGCGGGCTTAACAGGATAAGCGACAGTCCTGCGACGGTGAACAACAAGGAAGGTGGCTATGGCCGAGCGAAGGCGGTTGTTTGAATCGGCGTTGGCGTCAACTTTGGAGGAGTTGGACTTGTGCTTTTCTTTGAAAGTTGAGCAACACAATGCACTTAAGTCATTCCTTTCGAAGAAGGATGTATTTGCCGTTTTGCCGACCGGATACGGATATGGTCGTAGTGCTGGCCTATTGCATGCCTAGGCAGTTTGAAAGACAATTCTCCGCCCGCCCCTTGGATTAAGCGAGGTGAATGGTTCGATTCCAGACTATACATTTCAATGATATAGGATGGCCCGCCAGGCTACTTTAATGTGGGACCAGCTACAGCATAAATGGCATTTGGTCATTTGAACCTCAATCCAAAAGAGAACAGGACCTTGTTCATTTGAACCTTAAAGCCTCCAGAGTCCAGCAACAGTTGTCCACGGAGGATTGGAGAGCACCAGTGACACACACAGGGCATATGGATACCAGGAAACACACAGGGCACATTGACGCCAGGAAACAGCTGAAAAAGAAGGTACCTGCTACCTAAAGAAGAACATTACCTGCTGTCTCACAGAACTCTCATGAGCTCCTCGTCCCCAACTCCTTGTGCCGTTGTGCAGGCCATGCTGGTTTCTCTCTCGGCCCACAGGAATCAGTTGACCATGACACTTGGTGTGGAATGAAGAGACAGAAGGACAGCATAGCAGGCAGAAAAAAAACAAATTGTGACTATCATCAATGCCAACAGTTTAAATGATTACATTTCCAACATTTGGTTTTAACATTTCATCCACGCATCTAATAATCTGCAATGTGAAATGAGTGTGTGTGTGTGTGAGAGAGAGAGAGAGAGAGAGAGACACACAGTGTGTGAGTTTGATATGAGATGATCCTAGAGTTTTAATTAGTCTGAGTTTTCTTACTTTCTTGCCTACTAATGAAACATCCCAAACCATGATGGTACCCACCAAAAGACAGACCTATTTTGCAAAAATATAAACTAGTGCAATATTAACTTCTTAATCACTGTGATGCATTTGAAAAAAAAGGCGATTGACATGTAAAAAAAAGGCGATTGAGCCTCTTTCCCTTCAGGGACTGTATTGAGGTCAGTGCTACAGCAAGAATGACCTAGACAACCTAATGCACCCATTGGTATCGCTCTCAACATGCTAGCAAGAGAGGGCAAAGCAACACAATCTAATTGTAAAGTCCATAACTGTAATTGAAATGTAATCCAAATGTAGCCAACATTTTGGCAAGGAAAAATCTGATAAAGTCATTTTCAAAAAGGTCTCTGAGCTTGCGTGCTCTCTCTCTCTCTCTCTCTCTGTTTCACACACACACACTCTCTCTCTCTCATGCACACACAGTCTCTCTCCCATGACTGCTGTTTGTTTTTCTCTCTCCCTCTGAGTCTTCTTTTTCATATTTGCATGGACTATTGTGTACTTACTTGCAATTCAGCTGTCACATTATTTATTAGTCTGGGGTTTGTTATTTCTTTTACTGCACAAGAAATGTCCCTTTCAAGCTAAAAATCAATGACATAAATTATTTTATTGGAAAGCTTTTGGCTTGTGTAGAAGTTTGAAAGAAGATTAAAATTAAAGGTTGCATGAGCGATGGTGGGGTAACGGCACTTCGGTTGACGTTCAAACAAAAAAGAGAGCTAGCTCACTACTCCCTCCCCCTCCCTCCCGAGCAATTGAAACTCTCCTGAACGCGCATCTTGTCGGTTATTGGAACATTTTATTTTGCCTTTGAGTGGTTGGCAACACTTGTTGGTAGCAATTGTTTTTGTGTACAGATCTCAAGAGTCTAGGCTGCCTACAGAGACACAGTCTTTTCATGGCCTGCTTATGGGGCGGGCAGCTAGCGGATCGTTAGGAAAGATTAGATGAATGTGATCATTTATGTTTGGGCTGATACAACCTTTAAACAATAGCATCAGAAATAATCCTAGGATATTACATTACAAGTTACATTATTAAAAGCTTCATTGATAGGAAGAAATGGATCATGATTAATCACAGAAAAATTATGCAATTAATCAAGTAATTGTTTTTAATCGTTTGACAGTTGACTGAAAATCATTTTCCTGTGTCACCAACTGCACCAGGTGTTCATTCCTATCCTGCTCTCTCTATGGGCAGGGGCAACCCAGTTTCCTGGTCTTGAGTCTAAGTGCGCCATCTACTGGACGGTCACATTCTGTACAGCGAGCTGCAAGTTCTGGTAGGTGGAAGCCAGTCAGTGCTTTGCGTTGTTTGTAGCATTGTTTGTTTTCATGGCATTGAATATCATCAGCTGGAGCCATCACAGCTGTCACCCAGTTACTGTATTTCCCCCAGATGGACACACTCAGGGATCTCATGTAAATGGCAGGTAAAGGGAAAAATCTAGTCTAACTAAAGCTAACAGTACAAAATAATATCTACACAAAATCTAATTACTATCATGAGCAAGATTCCAACTGCAAACATTGAGCTCCTGCTCAAGACTGATTGCACAAACACACACACTGACTCTCTCACTCTCTGTGTCTCCTGTATAGGCCTATTATACACCTATACACTCAAACCCTAGACACACCCACACACAGAGACCCACACAAGGACAGGCTTACCCACACGCACACACACACATGTACACGCACAGGCACACATGCACACACACACACACACACACACACAAACACACATTCACAAGGCGGTTATTTAATGATCGTCAAACACCACACACCTCCTAAGTAAAGGAAAATCACTTGCTTTAATGTCTACTGAAGCAAACTGTTCTCTCTGTGTGTAGGTGTGTGCGTTTGTGTGTGTGTGTGTGTGTGGGGGTTGCAAGGGGTGGGTGTTAACACAGGACAGAAAGACAGATACAGAAAAAGAGAGACACTCACACACACACAGATATGTAGATCAACTGGTCAGATATAAAAGATGATAGACAAAAAACGTGCACACACACACACAGAGAGACACACACACACAGACACACACAGACACACACACAGAGACACACACACACACACACACTCGTAGACAGAAGGCAGCCAGAGGTGGGTTTCTAAAGGGGGGAGCATCTGGCCTGAGGCAGGTTTATGAAGCAGATGAATTCAGGCATTAAATGGCTAAACGATGGTGTTGCATGGTTGCCAAGTCACCAGGATACCTCTGCCGTGCCATCACTCCTGACAACGCGGCCCATGGACAACCTCTCTCTCTCCCATGGACAACCTCTCTCTCTCTCCCATGGACAACCTCTCTCTCTCCCATGGACAACCTCTCTCTCCTCTCTCTCCCATGGACAACCTCTCTCTCTCTCCCATGGACAACCTCTCTCTCTCTCTCTCCCTCTCTCTCTCTCTCTCCCATGGACAACCTCTCTCTCCTCTCTCTCCCATGGACAACCTCTCTCTCTCTCCCATGGACGGCCTCTCTCTCCCTCTCTCCCATGGACAACCTCTCTCTCTCCCATGGACAACCTCTCTCTCTCTCTCTCTCTCTCTCTCTCTCTCTCCCATGGACAACCTCTCTCTCCTCTCTCTCCCATGGACAACCTCTCTCTCTCCCATGGACAACCTCTCTCTCCTCTCTCCCATGGACAACCTCTCTCTCTCTCCCATGGACAACCTCTCTCTCTCTCCCATGGACAACCTCTCTCTCCTCTCTCTCCCATGGACAACCTCTCTCTCTCTCCCATGGACAACCTCTCTCTCTCTCTCTCTCTGACTCTACACATTTCTTTTCCTCTCCACTTTTTCTGAGTACATCTCTTTCCTCTCTCTCTCTCTCTCTCTCTTTGAGTCTTTAAATATCTCTCTCTTTCGGAGTACATCTCTTTCCTCTCTCTCTCTCTTTGAGTCTTTAAATATCTCTCTCTTTTGGAGTACATCTCCTTTCCTCTCTCTCTGTTTCAATTCAAACAAAAAAGCAAAGAAAATAAAAATCATTTTAGATAGAACAAAAACCCCCATTAGATCTTGCCTTCTTTCTACGTCTGGCCATAATGTTTCATCCACATCACATGTAATGTTGTCTAGTGCTTATAGTGGGCACCATGGAATCACTTGGTCCTCATCTTCCTCCTCCTCCACTTCTTCACCTCCTCCTCCTCTACTTCTTCTTCACATCATCATCATCCTCCTCCTCCTCATCCTACTCCTCCACTTCTTCACCTCCTCCTACACTTCTTCAGCTCATCCTCATCTTCCTCCTCCTCCACTTCTTCACCCCCTCTTTCTTCTCCTCTAATTCTTCACCTCCTCCTCATCATCATCCTCCTCCTCATCCTACTCCTCCACTTCTTCACCTCCTCCTCATCATCATCCTACTCCACTTCTTCACCTCCTCCTCATCATCCTCCTCCTCCTCATCCTACTCCTCCACTTCTTCAGCTCCTCCTCCACTTCTTCACCCCCTCTTTCTTCTCCTCTACTTCTTCACCTCCCTCATCATCATCTTCCTCCTCCTCCACTTCTTCAACTCCTCCTCCTCCACTTCTTCACCTCCTCCTTCTTCTCCTCTACTTCTTCACCTCCTCCTCATCATCATCTTCCTTCTCCTCTTCCACGTCTTCAGCTCCTCCTCCTCTACTTCTTCTTCACATCATCATCATCCTCCTCCTCCTCATCCTACTCCTCCACTTCTTCACCTCCTCCTCCACTTCTTCAGCTCATCCTCATCTTCCTCCTCCTCCACTTCTTCACCCCCTCTTTCTTCTCCTCTACTTCTTCACCTCCTCCTCATCATCTTCCTTCTCCTCTTCCACGTCTTCAGCTCCTCCTCCTCATCTTCCTACTCCTCTACTTCTTCACCTCCTCCTCCTCCTCATCTTCCTCATCTTCCTACTCCTCTACTTCTTCACCTCCTGGTCCTGTTCCTCCTCCACTTCTTCTCCTCCTCCTTCTCCTCTAATTCCCACCCTTTTTACTCTCTGTTCAATATTTACAGTGCTCAAGCACATCTAATTGCTGAGTGAACTCATTATCTAAAAGTATTTTAACATGTGTCAAAGTGGGAACATAAATGGCAAAATAGTGTAAATAGTGAACATCAATGTGTGCAGCTTTGCAAAAAAGTGTGCTACATTTTTTTGATTCGATTTTGAATTCATTAGACATTGTAAATATGTAAGGTAGCCAGTTGGTACGTAACTGTGCATTATAAAGCTCCCTTCCGACGCCTCAACAGGCATACTAGTGAGAGAGCTGGCACCCAGGGGCTTTAGGTCAATTGCTAGCGCGCTCAACTCCCTTTTCCGAGGTGCTGCACATTGCGGGTTCGAGTTCGGACGATTGCATGGCTGAGCCTGACTAGCCTGAGCCTGACTAGCCTGAGCCTGACTAGCCTGAGCCTGAGATTAAATAATTGAAGCTGTTGCAATGAACAGTATACAGTAAACCATGTGGAGTAGACTTATATGTATTCAGACGCTATATGCACATTTACACATAGCCATCTCTTTCTCTCTCTCTCACATACACACCTCTCTCTCTCTCTTTCTCTCATTAATTCTATTTAACTTTACTCAACTCCACTCTACTCTACTTAACTTGAATTCCACCCTAAAGTTGGGGTGGGGGGTAGAGGTGGAGAGAGAGTGTGAGGGTGGGAGAGAGGGAAAGAGACAGAGAGAGGGAGAGAGACAAAGAGAGAGGGAGAGAGAAGGATGCTGAGGAGAGGGGGATGTTAAATGACAGGAAATGAACTGAACAAAGAAGTTAATGTTTGAAACAGGGAGGGTGGAGAAAAGAGAGGGAGAGAGAGAGGGAGGGAAAGAGAGAAAGGGATAGAGAGGAGGAGGAGAGAGACTGAGAGTCAGAGAGATACAAAAAACAGTGAGGCAAAAGTGAGGCTATGACAAAGAGCAACCTATAGACCTATAAAGAGATCTCTATAGAGACCTATAGAAGACCTATAAACATATAGAAAACATTTATAAAACTTATGGAGAGACATAATTGCCTTGTGCTCTAAAACCCTAATGAATGGTGATCTTATTTTTTGTTAATGCGTAATCAACTAATTCAACTCAAAAACCTTTCTTCCAATACCTTTGGATTAATGGAAGCTATATGTCAAGGAAGAAGGATTATTCTGTAAGCGGTTCTTGACAAAAGGTTCTGGAACATGTTTGGAGACGTTTTGGATTAAAATAAGGATTTAGAGGTAAGTATTGTGATTGCTTTGTAACTCTTTCTCTCTCACACACACTCTCTCTCACACACACACACTAACGCAAGCACATACACACACACACAAGCAAGCACATACACAGGTTGGGTTTCTGGTACATATATTTGTAATGTGTATATTAGGTGTCTAATAGAGAAATGCAAAATTACTGGAAAATGTTGTCTGTCATCATTTTATTGCTTATACTTAAAGCTTATACACATTATTATGTGTATTTGTGTGTGCTTGTGTGTATGTGTGTGTCTGTGTGTGTGAGAGAGAGACAGAGAGAGAGAAAGAGAGAGAGAGTGCGGTGTGCCGAGTCATTTTGAGGGACCCCAATTTATTCTTATGACAGGCTTCTTATAACTTTAAATGGGCTAGAGGACTATTTTAGGATGCATCAATGCCACAGCTTGTTAACTAAATACAGTTTTAGGTAGACAGAGATTATCAACTTAAAAAAAAGGTCTTTAGTAGGCTAAATCTTAATTTGATTTCATGATTTGAAGCTGAGATCCTTCTCACTACTCCTTCTGAGCAAGCTGGCCTTCTCTCTTCGACTACAAGTTTATTCCTATTTGTTAGGATATGTTGGAATTGCTAGATTTAGCAACTTTTTCACCTACCTGCTCTAACAACAAAACAATTCTAGCAAATAATATGTGGAGTGAGTACTGTGCCAACTTTGGGAGCACCCTCTCCCTTGTCAAGCAACAGAATAAAATCACCTTTCCCCAATAACTTCATAACTTGCCTTCTTTTGTGCTCATCTCCTGAACACTCCATTTACACTCCATGAAATGAACATGGTAAAAAACAGGGCATATGAAAATAAACACCTACAGTATAATGTTCATGACATTCATTATAATCAGTAACCATAAGTCGGTATGCTAGTGTGGCCTTTTGGTTTGACCTGTGGTGTGCCAAAAGGTTAAAGCAACACCAAAGAACTTTTCCTCTGTCGCACGCACTAGTATTTGTTTATCCAGCACTGGCTTTGGAAATAACTATGTCCACAGACAAGGTAGAATATGTTGCATGATTTTATGAAAGTAAGATGTATTGCGACATCAGATGCAAGTCACATTTGTAGTTTCTTATGTGTCATTCTATCAAACTACAGATCCGCTACCCGATCTGGCAAACTTACATAGTGTGGTTATAGCCGATAGAGGGCCGCGAAGCGAATGCATAAGTGCCGTTCACCCTGTTACGAGTTGATGAACCACTGAAACGATTTTGGAAACATTATTATAAGGTAGAAAAAACTCTTTGGTGTTGCTTTAAAAAGCTCTGATGTAGACAGCAGGGTGCGCATTTGGTCTGAAGGTATGTCAGCTTATGGTTTAAACTGAGTAACGGATGACCGTAAACTAATCCAACATCACTGGACTGAACCACCCAGCTGTCCCCATAGTCCACTCTCCATGTAATCATAGGAACAGATTGGACATGTTGGACAAGGTCCTCTGTGTGCTCAACCATGCAAACGGAGATGACATTCTACTGTAAGTGGGCCACTACCAAAATAAACATTCTCTCATCACTCTATTATAATCAAGTGACTTTACAATGAAGGCTTTTCTTCACCTTTCTGTCTCTCTTCTCTTAGTCATTGTCCATCTCTCATTCATTTTCTCTCCCTTGCTCTCTCTCTCTCTCTGTCTAAATGCAATTCAGTTCAATGACCTTTATTGGCATGACCATTCAAAAAGAAACAGTTGCCAAAGCATATCCATGTGTGTGTGTGTGTGTGTGTCTCTGTCCCTCTCTGTCTTTATGTGTCTGTCACTCTTTATGTGTATGTATTTGTGTGTGTATGTATTTTTTGTGTGTGTGTGTGTGTGTGTGTGTGTATGCGTGTGTGTGTGTGTGAGTGAGTATGTGTGTGTGTGTGTGTGTCTCTGTCCCTCTCTGTCTTTATGTGTCTGTCTCTCTTTATGTGTATGTATTTGTGTGTGTATGTATTTTTTGTGTGTGTGTGTGTGTGTGTGTGTGTGTGTGTGTATGTGTGCGTGTGTGTGAGTGAGTATGTGTGTGTGTGTGTGTGTGTGTGTTGGTCTCTCTCTGTCTCTCTCTATGTGTCTGTCTCTCTCACTTTCCGTCTGTGTCTCTGTCTGTGTGTGTGTATGTGTGTTTTTGTGTGTGTATGTGTGTGTGTGCTGGTCTGTCTCTCCCTCTCTCTTTCTTTGTCTGTCTATCTCACTCTCTCTCTCCCTCTTCCCCTCTCTGTGTCTGTCGTTCCCACGGGCTCTAGTCACTCAGCTGTGTAATGTTCGTTGGTTCCTGTCTCTGCATAATTTCCAGTGCTAATTTAAACTTCTAATCAGAGGCACACACACACACATACACACACACAAACACACACAACACATGCATGCATTCAGGCACAAATACACACACACACACATATATATATATATATATATATATATATATATATATATATATATATATATATATATATATATATAGCACATGCACACACACTTGCACGCACATTAAAGATCAGATTTCAAAGTTGCATGAGAAAAGAATATTTTACGGCAGGTTCCTGCTCAACACACACTTAGCTTCCCTCTCTCACAAACACACACAATCAGCCTCAGTAGACACACATGCACACACACAAGCAGCACACACAGTCTGAACTGTCTCATTCATCAGTGAGACCCCAGAGCCTTTAGGGAGTCATTATACTGCCTGAGAACATTTCTAACATTTCACTCAGTTTCACATCTAAACATACACATTGCTAGGCACAGAAGAGTAATGCCATACCCCCCCGCCCAACACACACACACACACACCATCACCACCATGAACTAAATAATCAAAGAAAGTGTATGGAAAACCTGTGCCTAAACTAAACTATTTTGTTTGATAATAGACTCTGATAAATACTTGATCCAGTAATATTTTAGAAATGCATGATTACATATTCGATTCAGTAATATTTTAGGAATGCATGATTACATACTTTAATAATATTTTAGAATCATAATAATATCTGATCTGATCAGTAAGGGTACGTTCAGACTAAGTGTCTTTTTTGCACCTGCCCACGTCAGTTTTACATTATAATCGTATGGAGTAGACCGTGTTAAAAAAAAAAAACGTTGGCTTCTTTTAAAACGCGACCACAACCGTCTTTTTCTGCAGCTCAGAAGTTGAGAAATATTCAACTTCTAGCGGAAAAACGCCATACGTCATGCTGTCTTTTTTACAGCTGACCAATCACAAGCGGATTACCGAGACCTGTGGTTTCCCATGACAACAAGTAAAATATGGAGAAGGTGACCGGTTGAGAGACTCGTTTTAGTGTCTGAGCAGGGAATTGTTTGACATGATTTCACAACTTTACCATAACATACCAAAAGCAATAGCCAACCCCAATTTTTTCTTCTGTGATATTTTGTATCCACACGTAACGTTAGTCACTTTGCCTATCGCAAAAAAAAAGCTTCCGGCTGCTTTTTGGAACAAGAACGCTGGCAGATTTTTTTTCAAACTGAAAAAGCGGTCTGCATAACTTCTTTTGTCAGAAAAAGACGCTAAGTCTAAGTAAAAGACGTAACCTAATGGTTTAGAAAGGCACATATCTGACATAGGCAATATCTGACCTTCATAAATGTTTTAGAAAGGCACACTGATCTTCAGAAATGTGTACAAAGACAGCAGGCCCTTAAAGACCCAAGGTGGCATGATTCCAGCACACTGACCTTTCACCTCTAGACTCTGGTTGTGGATCAGAAGGCATATGGCAAAAGCATCAGACATCAAAACAGAACTCTACTCACAGCCTCACACACACACACTCTCTCTCTCTCACACACACACACACACACTAACTCTCTCTCTCACACACACAGACACTCACTCTGAAAACAGATCGTAACTCTACCCAGAGATGTCAATCTGGTATTTACACTCTGTGTGATGTTATATTTGTGTTATATCAAAACAAGAATGAGTTGACAGTTTGTCGTTCCCACGGTCACCGTGGCCTCTGAGGACATAAACACACTCCGTTGTGCTGAGAGAGAGCAGAGAACACTGTCGTGACCAGTTGTTGCTCAACAGGACAACACTGGAGTGTTTCCTGAAATGATTTTTCAACTAAATAGGAACGTCACCTATTACCGCCCGTCCCCTATTTCCACCCTCTTACGTGTATGTGTCACTTAATATTCATTTCTATACAAACCAAGATGGTGAATTCCTAAAAAAACACATACACCATAAGTGTATCTAAATTAGCTATGTACCAAAAATGACATTTTACCGTGACTCGCAGAGCTGTAAACAGTGTTGTAAGGCTGCGTGTACAAATCCACTTGGAGCTCCAGTGGAATTTTGATTTGCGACAAGAATTCATGGTCTAACTGGTGATGTGCCATGTGGGCATGTTCAGAGCGCCCCGTTTGTGGGCCTGTTCAGAGCGCCCTGTTTGTGGGCATGTTCCTTACCCAATGGACTTACTTTGACATTTTGGTAACAGGTCCCAAGCTTGTGGGATAAAAGCACTTTTGCACTTTCCTTCTTCAGTCGTGAGCAGAGACTTGGTCCAGATAGGTCAAGTGTGATGTGTGTGTTTAGAGATGTGTTGGAGTGTGTGTGGAGATGTGTGTTGGTGTGTGTGTGGAGATGTGTGTTGGTGTGTGTGTAGAGATGTGTGTTGGTGTGTGTAGAGATGTGTGTGTTGGTGTGTGAAGGTGTGTCTGATGCGTGCCCCTTTTGAAACAGGTGGAGGAGAGGATGGAGGTGTGTGTGTGTGGTGTGTGTGCGGAGGTGTGTGTGATGTGTGTGTGTTAGGGTGTGTGCAGGAGTGTGTGTGTGGTGGTGTGTGTGTGGGTGGAAGTGTGTGTTGGTGTATATGTGTTGGTGTGTGTGTGGTGTGTGTGTGTTGATGTGTGTGTGGTATGTGTGTGGTATGTGTGTGTAAGTGTGTGTTGGTGTGTGTGTGTGGTGTGTGTGTGTAAGTGTGTGTTGGTGTGTGTGTGGTGTGTTGCAGGCTTGTGCAAAATTCCAGAATTGAATTGAAACTGACTCTTAAATTCCAATTAAATTCTTGAATTTCACTTGCATTTCAATTGAGGTAGCAAACAGGAAGCAGAATTGCAATTAAAATTGTGCACAACCCTGGTGTGTTGGTGTGTGTGGTGTGTATGTAGAAGTGTGTGTTGGTGTCTGTGGTGTGTATGTGGAAGTATGTGTTGGTGTGTGTGTGGAAGTGTGTGTTGGTGTGTGTGTGTGTGGAAGTGTGTGTTGGTGTGTGTGTGGAAGTGTGTGTTGGTGTGTATGCGGAAGTGTGTGTTGGTGTGGAAGTGTGTGTTGGTGTGTGTGTGGAAGTGTCTGTTGGTGTGTGTGTGTGGAAGTGTGTGTTGGTGTGTGTGGAAGTGTGTGTTGGTGTGTGTGTGTGTGGAAGTGTGTGTTGGTGTGTGTGTGTGTGGAAGTGTGTGTGGTGGATGTTCCCAGTGGGGGGTTCGGCCCTAAGCAGTGCGCCCAGAGGACCAGTGTCACATGTGCAGCAGTGTCTACATCATGCTAGTTTTGCATTGGTTGCCATCCCAGATACCCAAATGCATGTGTAGAAGCACTGAAAAACGTTCAGTCTTTGTGATAGGACATTAAAGGTTGTATCAGCGATAGCGGGGATATGTCACTTCTGTTGATGTTCAAACAAAACAGAGAGCTAGCTCACTACTCCCTCCCCTTCCCTCCAATGCAATTAAAACTCTCCTAAACGCGCATCTCGTCGTTTATTGGTTGAAACACTTTATTTTGCTTTAGAGGGGTTGCCAACCCTTGTTGGTAGCAATTGTTTTTGTGTACAGATCTCGGAGCCTAGACTGCCTACAGAGACGTGTTTTTTTGACGGCCTGCTTATGGGGCAGGCAGCTAGCGGATCGTTAGGAAAGATTAGATGAATATGATCATTTATGTTTGGGCCTTTTTTGGGACTGAAATCGCTGATACAACTTTTAAGGGTTGACAGGAAATGAGTTTACTTAGATTCAGACACACTACTGTGGTTGCTGTGGCAACTTAGACCTGAACGTGTGCTCAATATGCTGCTTGTACCACAGTGTATACACAAAACACACGCTGACATCACCATGGAGACGTATAGCTGCAGCTAGACCCCACTGTGATGTGAGTGTGTGCCTTTAGAAGTCCCCACTCTGATAGTGTGTGTCAGATGGCGTGTGCAGGTGTGTGTGTGTGGAGATGTGTGTTGGTATGTATTGATGTGTTGGTGTGTGTAGGTATGTATTGGGTATGTATCTCTAGGTGTGTTTGTGTGGAGATGTCTGTGTGTGAAGATGTGTGTTAGTGTGTGAAGATGTGTGTTGGTGTTTGTTTGGAGATGTGTGTTGGTGTGTGTGTAGAGATGTGTGTTGGTGTGTGTGTGGAGATGTGTGTTAGTGTGTGTAGGTATGTATTAGTGTGTTGGTGTGTAGAGATGTGTGTAGGTGTGTGAGTAGCGATGTGTGTTGGTGTGTGTGTAGAGATGTGTCTGTTGGTGCGTGTTGCTGTGTGTGTGTTGGTGTGTATAGTTGTGTGTTAGTGTGTGAGTAGCAATGTGTGTTGGTGTGTGAAGGTGTGTCTCTGATGAGTGAACCTTTTGAAACAGGTGGAGGAGAGGATGGAGGTGTGTGTGTGGAGGTGTGTGTTGGTGTGTGTGTGGTGTGTGTTCCCGGTGGGGGGGTACGGCCCCAAGCAGCGTGCCCAGAGGAGCGGTGACATCATGCTGGGGGGACTCTTCCCCATCCACCTCGGCGTTGAGTCCCACGACCAGGACCTGGCAGCACGACCCGAGGCGACCGAGTGTGTCAGGTACGCTTCTCACCCTCTCCTATGTTCTTTCCCACACAAACACACACACAACCGAGTGTGTCAGGTGCACTTCTCACCACTTCCTCCACCCACACACACACAACCCCAGGCCATCTCTTCTCTTTCCCATCCTTCCTCTGCTCACACACACAGGAGGTCATCAGATTAAAAACCGAGTAGCCGCTCTTATCTCCTTGATAAAGGCTGTGTGCCGAAACGTCGGCCATTATAAATGTATTAAGAGATTAGAGTGTGCAGCTATACTCTGTTTTAATTTCTGTCCTTCCACATTCACAGGTTCAATTTCCGTGGTTTCCGATGGCTCCAAGCGATGGTTTTTGCAGTGGACCAGATCAACAACAGCACTGACCTCCTTCCTAATGTCACTCTTGGCTACCGTATCCATGATACCTGCAACACCGTCTCCAAGGCCCTAGAGGCCACGTTGAGTTTTGTGGCACAGAACAAGATCGACTCGTTAAGCCTCGATGAGTTCTGTAACTGTTCTGGAAAGGTTCCATCTACAATCGCAGTTGTTGGCGCCACGGGGTCAAGTGTCTCTACCTCAGTGGCAAACCTCCTGGGATTGTTCTACATCCCACAGGTTGGTCTTGTTATCATCATTATTATTATTGTTGTGTTTGTTATTGTTGTTGTTCTTTTTCTAGTAAAAACATGTGTGAGAGAGAACGTTCATTTGGTTTCTTCTAGATCTCTTACGGCTCGTCCAGTCGTCTCCTTAGCAACCGGCAGCAGTTCCAGTCGTTCATGCGCACCATCCCCTCAGATGAACAGCAGGCTGTTGCCATGGCCGCGGTCATCGACCACTTTGGCTGGAACTGGGTGATTGCTGTGGCGTCCGATGATGACTACGGGAGACCTGCTGTGGAGAAGTTTGAGAACGAGATGCTAGAGAGAGACATGTGAGAGGAAAAGGAGAAATGGAGAGACTCAAGAAACAAGATATAGAGGGATAGAGTAAAGAGACTACTGTAGAGAGGGAGAGAGAGACTAAAGAAACAAGATATAGAGAGATAGAGTAAAGAGACTACTGTAGAGAGGGAGAGAGAGACTAAAGAAACAAGATATAGAGAGATAGAGTAAAGAGACTAGAGAGAGAGAGAGAGACTCAAGAAACAAGATATAGAGAGATAGAGTAAAGAGACTAGAGAGAGAGACTCAAGAAACAAGAGAGAGAGGGAGTGATGGAGGAAAGAAACAAGAGAGCGATGGAGGAAAAGAGCGAGAGAGGGATTCTGTGTGGTATCACCTGCATCACTTCCAGTTTGCTGCTGCAGTAATTACTGTATTAGCCCAAAGTACTTCAAAAGTAGTTCATTTTGAATAGGAAGTGATGGTATGTCCAGAACGACCTCCTCACCAATCTCCGTTGTTTCTCGAAGCCAGAGCTGCTTCGTTCATTTCTTCAGAGCTGCTTTGTTTATTTCTTCCATCAAAACTTTGTTTATGTCTCCATGGCTCCTCTGTGCAGATGCATCGACCTGAACGAGCTCATATCGCAGTATGCCACTGAGGCCGAGGTCCAGGCACTGGCAGATCGTATACAGAACTCGTCTGCTCGCGTCATCGCCGCCTTTGCCACAGCGCCAGACCTGGAGCCCCTGGTGCGCGAGCTGGCACGGCGGAACCTGACAGGGCGCGTGTGGCTGGCCAGCGAGGCCTGGGCCACCTCCTCGCTCATCGCCCGGCCCGACTACCTGGATGTGATGGTGGGCACGCTGGGCTTCGCCCTCAGGGCCGGACCCATACCAGGCTTCCGGGACTTTCTGCGGCAGGTGCGTGACCTGAATCTCATGCTAATTAGCATGTGCTAACATTAGTTTTTACTGCAGGTGTCTGTTCAATTGAAACGTGACTCTGTACGACCCAACATGAAAGTGTCTAAAGATATTTATTTATGACGGCAGATTCGTCCTGGTCCAAGCTTAGTCCATAACGAGTTTGTCCGGGAGTTCTGGGAGGAGACCTTTAACTGCTACCTGGACGATCAGGACGGCGCCACCCGGAGGGAGAGGTGAGCACTGCATGTCCTCAGTGCTGCTGACCTGCTGCTTAGTCCATCTGGGAATCCTGAGCTAAACGTACTCTGTCCTCTCAATTAATGAAGTTCAATTCCATTTAGCACTGTGAAGCACCAGTCACATACAACACTGACGTTTTGAAGTTGTTGCTGTGTGTGTGTTTATACAACCGTTTGGTCAAACTATTAATTAATTTGTGATTGGAAAAGAGGTATTCCATGAGTCATGATGAGGGCATCCCAACTCTTGACTCTTCACTGCCAGTAATCACTCCGCATTTTGCGTTGAATTGTCTGACACAAAACCTTCCATTCCTTCAAAGCAAGAGAGCAGCAATTTTGATTAAATTGTTTCTTAAAGTGATATCTTACAGTTACTGAAAGTTTAGATTGGGTTCAGATTAAGTAAGGGATAATGGCCACCGAGGTGTCTTGTTATACGGAATTAATGGACGAGGGCGAGAGCCAAAGAACTCCCTGACGCGCAGCGCCAGCTTATCACCCGGTTGCCATTATAGGCAATAGCCATGCCTTTGTAGCACACAAAGGAAACAAGTTTAAAACTGTCCGCTCCGTTCCGTCCCTATAACAGCGATAGCATGGACAGTTAACTTGTTTACAGTTGATTCCATTGTAGCGAAGCCTGCTTCCAGGCTCAACCGTCGTCCTACTAGGGAGCGAGGTGTTTGTGATATTGATCTCTGATCAGAAAGCAGGAGGGAGCGAGGTGTTTGTGATATTGATCTCTGATTAGAAACCAGGAGGGAGCGAGGTGTTTGTGATATTGATCTCTGATTAGAAAGCAGGAGGGAATGATGTGTTTGTGATATTGATCTCTGATCAGTCAGAAATTATATTGATCCCTGATCAGAAAGCAGGAGGGGAGCGATGTGGATGGTGAGGATGAGGGCGCTAGCCTTCGTCCCCGTTGCTCTGGAGATGAGGATGTGTCCAGCGTGGAGACTCCATACCTGGACTACACACACCTGCGAATATCCTACAATGTCTACGTGGCTGTGTATGCCATCGCCCATGCACTGCAGGAGATTCTGACATGCAAACCGGGGAAGGGGCTGTTTGCCAACAACTCCTGCGCTGACATACGGAGGGTGGAGGCATGGCAGGTGTGTTTCTTGATCTTTTCTGTTCCCACTCATGATGATGCTGTGTTTTAGTTAGTGGGAGAAGGCCCCTCCAACAACCCCCCACCTCGTTAAGAACCACAATGGAAATAAGCTTTTTAGCTTTATTGTGCTATCTTTAATATCTTTGTAGAAACTGTGCATAACAAGCATATCTTTGTATGTTGCCTTCCAAAGTATTGAATGAAGTTTATCGATCTATCTTTTCTCATGCAGGAAACAATCTAATGGCAATGAATGTCACCATGTTCACGATCTTTAGGTCCTGAAGCAGCTTCGTCATCTTCGCTTTCATGACAGCTTGGGAGAACTTGTCAGCTTTAATGAAGGGGCAGAGCTCCATGGCAACTATACAATTATGAACTGGCATCGGTCACCTAGTGACAACTCAGTGGAGTTCCATGAGGTCGGTTTCCATGTCAGCGCCAACGGGAGAGGAGAAGGAAAGCTGCACATCGACCGCACAAAGATCATCTGGACTGGACAGATGACAGAGGTGATTTTTAGTGTTTTTCTCTAAATGTAAGACTCACAGAAAAGGGTGTAGGTTTGCATATATGGACTGTAGGGACATGTCCATACCAATATTTTGGGATGACAGAATTGTCCCTACCAATATTTTAGCGACCTTGTTCGTATTATCCAAAGCTTTTTCACCCTGCAGAGTGGTGGGGGAGGGGAGGTTGTTGTGTCCATACCAAAGCCGAGACCAAACCCACGCCCTTGCTCACAAATTAATTTTTGTTCATGTTTTCTTCACCCCGTGTTCCTAGGTGCCATTCTCCAACTGCAGTGATGACTGCGACCCGGGCACCCGGAAGGGCATCATCGACGGGATGCCGACCTGCTGCTTTGAGTGCACAGAGTGTTCCGATGGCGAGTACAGTGATCACAAAGGTAATCATGTCTGCCAGGGCGTCCCCTACCTCCCCTCTGGTGGGTCTGCCCAGTGTTTTAGTCCATCTGCAGCTAGCTGTTTGTCTTTTCTTACTCTATCTGTGAGAATTACAAGGCACTTTTGGATGCCAGACATTACTGTGTAGTGACAAAAAAGGTTGTCATATGTTTGTAATTTTGTGTCCTACCTATGTGTGTGTGTGTGTCCATCTAGCTTCCCAGCCTTAGATGAGAGCTCCTGTCCAGGGCCTTATAGACCTCAGTTTCCTAAGTAATAACCCCCCCGCCCCCTTCCTTCTCAGATGCGAGTATTTGCACCAAGTGTCCCAGTGATTCCTGGTCACATGGGAACCACACCAGCTGCTTCCGAAAGGAGATCCACTTCCTGTCGTGGGAGGAGCCTTTTGGGGTAACCCTGGCCATCCTGGCATCCTTGGGCGTTATGGCAACGGCTTTCGTCCTGGCATTATTCATCAAGTTCAGGGACACGCCCATCGTCAAAGCGGCCAATCGAGAGCTTTCGTACCTGTTGCTGATCTCTCTAATTTGCTGCTTCCTAAGGTGTGGAGATTTCGGATGGAGGTGGAGTGAAAGATGGATAATTACATACATAGGAATAGTATTTTTTTTTCACTTATAAACATTTATTTAATTTGTGGGGCAAATTAAAATCAAGACAATCAAGGACATACGCTAACATGCACACAGATATTATGAAGACATATGCAGAGATGGACACAGAAATGAAGACATGCAGCCAGACATGTAGACACATGCATACATGGACAGACATACTGTATGCAGAAATGCAACCAGACATGCAGACATATGCCCACATGGATACAGACATATGCAGACATGCATAAAGACATAGGGAGGGAAAGTGAAAACCAGCACCCCTGGTTTTATTCCTATCAGAGAGCAGTTGCAGTGTTAAAGGGACACCAGGCAAGCCTGATGCTTTTTCTCTACGAAACTCCCCCTTCGCTCGGTCTGAAGCTCTTTTCCTTTTCTTTGCATCTTCCGTCAAGGGTTTTCGCTGCTTCTTCGTCGGCTCTGCCATTATACAAGCGTTTGCAACAATCGCTAGCGTTTAGTAGCCTGCCTTTGAGGATGTAATTGATCCTGCTTCGGTCGGCAGGTAGGATACACTGAACTTGCAAGTAGTCTTTATTCGCCCTGTAATGAGTAATTTAATCATATACCGATTTACGAAGATGAGTAATTAACACGAAAACGTTGCCTGGTGTCCCTTTAAACGTCTCATAGACCTAATTTTCAAAAATAAATTATAAAGCCATATCAGCTAAATTATTGAAGTTATTTCAGTGTGTATCCAGTAATAATCTAGGCTACTAACTGTGAAAAGGTCAGACCCTATTTTGCCTCCTTTAAAGAAAGGACAATACTCTGTGGGGATGCTGATCTGGCTGGTCTGTTTTAACAGGGGTGTGGGGCACTGATTCAACTATATAAACCATATTTCTGAAAGCTTAGACCCTCAGAATGTGATCTAACATGACATGAGACATGTCCGACCAAACTACGGCATAACATGTAGGCTAATTGTAGGCTACTTGGACAAGAGTAACATATAGTTTGGAATTCATTTTAAGAGTGCAGTGCAAAGAATTTAGAAATAACTATGGTGGCGGATCCTGATGTGTGTGAAATGAGCGCTCGTGGGGGGAAAATCGTAGATTTCATTTGCGGTTTTCTATCACTCATTTGCACGTCAAGTCAATCATATACGGAAGCATATGAGGGCCACATGAAAATTCCGATAAAAGTCAAAATTTTCGAGAAACAAAGTCAGAAATAACTTCTGAGATTAAAGTCAAAATTTGTGAGAAAAAGTCAAAATTTTCGGGATAAAAGTCAAACATTTTGAGATAAAAGTCAAAATTTTAATCTCAGAAAATATTTCTGACTTTGTTTCTCGAAAATTTTGACTTTTATCTCGGAATTTTAAAAAATATTTTCTCTTCATGTGGCCCTAATATGCTTCCGTAATCATATGTTAGTGTCTGGAGAGTGGGGGCCGTATATTATGTACAGGACAGCATCGTGTGCTTGCTGCTGAGGTCTCACCCACAGAGGTTAGAAGGAGGAGGGGGCAGGGGATGGGGACTGCCCATTTCTCCGACGCTCCATCGTTCCGACCTCTCAATAATCCGAATAATTCCCTTTGGTCCGACAGCCCAGTAGTCCGACATCCCTTAGTTTCGAAAAAAAAAAACCCCCTCTGCTCCGACATCCCATTGTGCTGACCATATAGGCTTTTGTGGATCACTTCCCATGCATATCCTAATCTAACATCTGAATGTTAGCGAACAAGCGAAATTACTTTTCTCTAGCTTATTAGCCTATTCTAGCCTGTCCAACAGGGTAACGTTATCTCCATTTTGGAGGTGAGTGTCGCTAAATAAAGTGCGATTGTGTGGATTAGGCTAGGCCAGGGGTCGGCAACCCGTGGCTCTTTGATCCCTCTGATGCGGCTCAGCTTTTGAAAATAATTCATGAGTAGCCTAGGCCTAGTCTATTTAATTAAAATGTATTTTTATTTTAGTTCGTTCAAAATGTAATATTGTGTCTATCTGTAATTTAGCCTATATAACTTTCCACCTAACTTGACTCCGTAACCGTAGCCTGCACAATATTGTTACATTCGCGGTTCGTTGCCGTGTCAATATCAAACAAAATCACCGATTTCCCTCCATTTCAGTCAACCGAGAACACTTTAATTGTTATTGTTGATGTGTGCGCTTGCTGTAGGCTAGATAAGGAAACGTCAGCGACCACAGCTTGCGAGCGCGAACACACGCGGGCTGAAATGGGAAAGTTTCCATCCGAAGAAGACTGATTCTGAAAACTCGAAATGAACTGCCCGTTATATATCGCACACTGCAACGAGTTAGTATTGCTGTGTTAACCCTGTTCGGTTCCACTTGCATGTGAGAAAAGTCCTGGCAGGAAGCGATTACATCAATGTTTTTTGGTATATCCAGTTTTTAATATTTTTTTCCCGAAGTGTTTACAACTTAGTGTTAACTAATAATTGTTGCAAACTGGACTACAAACAAAATATTAGTGCATTCCTGGATCTACATCCTTATGCATGCTTCCTGCCAGGACTTTTACGGGCTTTTCCCAAATCACGGAAGAAACGTCGACGCAGCGGTATAGTAGCAGATGCAGAGGCAAGTGTTATTTAAATAAACTCCTTAAAACTCCTGGTGCACTTACAAACTTTCAGACAAAAAAGAGAAAAAGTCCGCTTCAACCAGGGTTTTCTGCTCCCACTTGTTTTTATTTTTCCGTGAAGGGTGATTACCCGAAACGTCACAGAAATATAAAAACAAGTGGGAGCAGAAAACCCTGGTTGAAGCGGACTTTTTCTCTTTTTTGTCTGGTCGTTTGTTTGTCCTGCTCCCAGGTCAGACATTTGGATGTGCGGACTTTAAAACTTACTCTTTGCACTTGCAAACTTTCTAATGCCTCGTTATTGGACTAAAGGTCATAGTTGTACTACTGTAGAAGTTCCGTACCATTAGTAGTGTAATTTACGAGATAAAAGTTGGTTCCATTACGACTGCAGAATGTCATTAGTTTCTGACAGCGCTACTCGACCAGGGTTCGACCAAGGGAAAAAAGTTTCTGGGAGGGTGTTTGGCTCGGGGTCATGGTGCAAAGGACCCTAGGGTGAAATTACTCCGAACCATCGCTTTAACTGTGATGTTACTTTGCATACCAAAGGGCACTGGAAAAATAGGGAAAAATATACTTCTGTCATTCCACTTTACATTTCAAGTTACTTGCACATTAGGCCTACTTTTAAAACTAGTAGAAAGTGTATTTAAAAATCCTCTGTTGAATGAAAGTAACAGTATGTTAAATATCCAAACTTTTTCTTGTAACCGTCTTTATGTGGCTCTTAAAAAAAAAAATAATAATAATAAATAAATAAATAAAATTAAAATAAATTTGGTAAAAGTGGCTCTCCAGGCAAAAAAGGTTGCCGACCCCTATAGGCTATGCAGAACTTCAGAAGTCTTGAAAAGCAAAGTGCTTAGAGCAGGGGTCTCAAACTCCCGGCCCGCAACCTATGTCAAAATAACCATGTAATCCGGTCAACTAGCATAACATCTAGTCTTATTTTATATATTACGTTGGTGACGTACATCGTTCGAGACGAGATGTAGTCCACTGAGCGGATTCACACAAAACCAACATAACTTTTTAAGTCTATCAAACAACAGTACTTTCTTGACGTGAAAAATTATCTTTTAAATTCACACATATTAAATGTGAAAATCGTGGCACAAACGGGATCTCCATTGACTCCCGTTCATATTTTTTTGAAAGATAGGTCCTATGGGACCGGAAGTAGAAGGGCGTGACTTCGTTCTAATTATGAATTTCACATATGATGTGTGAATTTAAAAGATAATTCTTCACGTCAAGAAAGTACTGTTGAACCCCCCCCCCCCCCCAACGAAACTTTCAACGTGTTGATAATATTTGTCTGTTTCCCGGTAATGTTTGTGCATTGGTCAGCAAAAAAGTAGGCTACCCTACATATACACTACTAACATCCACATGCAATTCACAACAACAATGCCTAACAATGACCTATTAATTTGGACAACTTTATACAGCCTATAAAGTTAGGGTAAGGCTATTTGCACCCCTGGTACAATTAGCAGTGTATGCTATTTGTACCCTGGTGCAATTAGAAGTGAATTCTATTCGTACCCCGGTGCACACAGCATTGCATTCTATACCCCGTCTGGTACAAATATCAATGTATGCTATTCATACCCCGGTGCACACAGCAATGTGTTCTATTAATACCCCATCTGGTACAAATATCAGTGTATGCTATTTGCACCCCTGTGCATTTATTCAGGCATATTGATCACACAATGTAATAATAATAAAAAACAAGCAACATGTTTTTTTGTTGTTACATAACAGGGTGTTAATAGCTCAGCTGTGTAATAGACACTCTGAATAAGGTATGCTGTTTGCATCAATGTATAGTTATAAGTGGATGCTTTTCGTACCCTGGTGTATATAGTAATGTATGCTATTAACACCCTGGTGCATGAACTAGCTAATTGTTGCAATCAAAACTTCCGTTTGAGAACCGATTTCTTGTTCAAATTGCGCGCCTTCTGTCCAGAGACGTTGGACTCGTTGGATGCGCACTCACTCTGCCAAAACTCATCACATAGGAGTCGAACCCCAGTCTCCCATGTGCCAAGACATGTCTGGGACCACTGCATTATCTCCTTCCACAAATACAGGGTATTTGCAGGTGAACTTATAGCTTATAGGCCTGAGTGTCATATTCATGAAATTTCTGTTAACTAACAAACTGACGGTTGTATGTGTTCACTGAACCAAGATTATGAAAATAGAACACAACTTTTCAATCTAAAACGTAATCTGAACAGATGTTAGTGCCGACCAGGGGTGTAAATAGACACTCCGATAAAGTTACCTTTAGTTTTGTTCTAGCGTAGCCCACCGTTCACGTATGGCTTTAGACCATGCCCATTTGAAATAACTCCTCTAGCTGTCTCCATCCTTTCTGTTTTCGTTGTTTAAAAAAAAAAAACGTGTTATGTCCATGATGAGTCTCGAGTTAGTGAATTAGGTTATAACATTGTGTGCTGATAACCAGCATAGTAAAAGAAAACAACAAGTAGCCTGGCCTACAATTTCGGTAGCGTGCGTGCGCATTCTCTCTCCTGCTGAATCCCATCGAGATCTGTAACACCCGCAGGTGCCGCCTGAAGCCAACATTATGAGACTTTTAAATGTGTTAAACATTTAAATGTGTTAATAGAAAAAAATAATTTTTGCTAGGCACAGATGTGAAAAGAGTCCCCCTGGCCATTTTAAAAGGTTGGTAACTCTGCTTAGTTAGGGTGGTCTGGGGGCATGCTCCCACAGAAGATTAAAAAAAAAAAAAAATAACCCCTTAAAGGTACTCTAAGTGATGTTGGGTCGCGTCACTTCTGTTGACTTTCAAACAAAACAGAGAGCTAGCTCGCTACTTCCTCCCCCTCCCTCCCGTGCTGCTCTTGTGCAATTGAAACTCTCGTCTGTGATTTGCTGGAACAGTTCATTATGTTTTTATGGGCTAGGATTGCCCAGGTTGTTTTTGTTGCCGTTTTTGGAGCCTGGGCTGTCCACAGAGATCGCGTTTTTTTACAGTGTATTCAGGACACAGACAGCTAGCGCCTAGCGGTTGGTTAGGTGATGTTTGCATTAAGTGACATTAAATGTTTTAGCCTAAAAAACGTGTGGCATTGCTTAGAGCACCTTTAAATAATGACTTCTGGCAAGTTTTTTGGAAAGAAGCATTAACCTTGAATTTGACATTGTAATCTATACATCCTATATCTTGTTTTTGTTTATTTTTCAGGACAGTCTGGGATTTGTACCCATCTGGGAAAGTGATACTTGCATAGCCTATGGGCCCTATCTTGCACCCTGGCGCATGGCGTAAAACTCTTTTTTCACCTGGCGCAAAGTCTATTTTCTTATTTTGCACGTTTAAACAATGCGCCCAGGGGTCTGGCAATTAACAACCTAGGGAGTGGCCTGGCGCATTGTCTAAAAATCGCTTTTGTACACCACCTAAAACGCATTACGCCACTGACCAAAAGAAACCTGGTCAGAAGTCTACGGCGAGTTGTTTATATGTTATTTTAAGAGCGCATTGTCAAATTGGCGGGTGCACAACGCACCATCCTTCTATCCTCCATGAACGCGCGCACCAGCGCACATCCATGCAAAACATTAGAAATTACACGATTAGGCTACAATGGGAAACATAATTAGAATAAAGATATTACGAAAGAGCACAGCTGAAGACGCACCATCACGAGATATAAGCAACTCCTCTACAGGATAAACGTTTTTTATTCAGTCATTCAATAAATATTAGGGTAAGTTGCTTTTTCCAGCCTATGTTTTCGATGGTAACCCATTGTCAGTCAATAGTGAAAGTAACTTACTGCGTATAACTGTCTTGTCATTGACTGACACCATGGTGAAGTTAGTTCCACTTTGCCAATGATTTCAAATAATAGACGAGTGCAAATGTGTGAAGGCTATGCTAGGTTTTAGTAAAGCATGGTTTAGTGGAATGACTATTCCATACGGTCTCGAAAGCAGCCTCCTTCAAATGCGCCGTTGACTGTCAAAATACTGATGTATTCTTT
Organism: Alosa alosa; assembly: GCF_017589495.1. Classification (NCBI taxonomy): domain Eukaryota; kingdom Metazoa; phylum Chordata; class Actinopteri; order Clupeiformes; family Clupeidae; genus Alosa; species Alosa alosa. The sequence continues at coordinate 28,893,446 of NC_063190.1, read as the reverse complement.
GACACACATTTGGAATGACAGATGTCATTCTCATTGGCTTAAAGGATGATACGCCCCAAACACACCCTTGACTGATTAAGAAACCTAGGAACACCTTGTTGCGCTATGCGCTCGAAGTTTGATAACGAAAAAACTCCCAATGTGGACTGGACATCCTACTAAATTTGAATAAGCTTTTGACGAGTGACGATGCGCTTTAGACTGTCATGATAGGGCCCTATTTCAGTCTTTATATCAAGGGGAAACCCTTTGTGTTTTTATAAGCTAATTTTCATTCATTGTTGACATGGTCCATGGAGGCTCAGACGGGTGTCAGGACCTGATGAACACAGCGCTAAAAAGTGTTTATTTTTGTGATTTTCTGTTTTTTGATTGGATGTCAGTGGCTATTTTTTTTTTTTTGATTTGGCTGGTGAGTGGTGGTGCGCTAGTTCTGAACCCACGAGAAATCCTCTCGTATCCCTGCACCTCCTTTAATAATAATAATCTTGAATTTCCCCTGGGGATCAATAAAGTATCTATCTATCTATCTAATTATGCAGATACCTTGATATCCCTATGGTGTAGGTATGATATTAGTATGATATACTAATGAGGAGGGTGGGACATGTTTCATGTCATGTTAGATCACATCCTCAGGGGTCTAAGCTTTCAGAAAATATATGGTTTATATAGTTGAATCAGTTTTCCCTTCATGGTACAGACCAACATGTATTATGTGTACACTTTCTTCACCTAAATCCATAAAATCCCATTCATTTCAATGGGAAATTTACTTAAACAAATGAAATTGCACCTTTCATTTGGAAAATGGACTACAACTAGAAGTCACGTGACTGTCAGCTCTTCATGTGAGTAGAAGCACAACACAAGCAAACCAAACATAAAGATAATCACCACGTGGTTTACATTATTCTCCGCCATTACAAAAAATGTTAAGCCAGTCAAGCAAATTGCCATTTTGAGATGAAACTCCCAAATTGGTGGTGTCACATGTAATTGTAGCTCCTACAAATAAAGCATGATCACCAGAAGCAATAGAGAATGTCTGGCATCCCTCTTTTTTGCTCCCCCTCTCCCTCTCCTCCTCCTCTTCCTCCTCCCTCTCTTCTGTTCCCTACCAGCTGGCATAGACTGCCACACTTGAGCTAAGCGAGAGCCATGATGATAGAATTCATTTGCTGAGAGGGGAATTCACTAGAGACAGCATATCATGTGGAAGCCATTCCACTAACTTTCCCATGTGGAGCAAGATATATTTTTTCTAAAAACGAGCTATGGAGAATCCCATTCATTTCTCCACATTTTAGGAATGCAACCAGTAGAAGGCGATGAGATTACTTTTCCTCACTATATGTAGACATGCAACCTACATGCGACATGTAGACATATGCAGACATGGACACAGACATAACTGTGAAAATGCAAACATGCATACACATGCAGAAATGTAGACATGCAGGTGGATAAGCAGACATATGCAGACATGTAGACATGCACGCAGACATGCAGACATATGCAGACATGTAGACATATGCAGACATGCACACAGACATGTAGACACATGCAGACATGTAGACATGCAGACATATGCAGGCATATGCAGACATGCAGGCATATGCAGACATGTAGACATATGCAGACATGCAGACATATGCAGACATGCACACAGACATGCACACAGACATGTAGACATTTGCAGACATGTAGACACACGCAGACATGTAGACATATGCAGACATGTAGACACACGCAGACATGTAGACATATGCAGACATGTAGACATATGCAGACATGTAGACATTTGCAGACATGCAGACATTTGCAGACATGTAGACATATGCAGACATGTAGACATATGCAGACATGTAGACATTTGCAGACATGCAGACATGCACACAGATATGCAGACATATGCAGACATGTAGACATATGCAGACATGTAGACATTTGCAGACATGCACACAGATATGCAGACATGTAGACATATGCAGACATGTAGACATATGCAGACATATGCAGACATGTAGACATATGCAGACATGTAGACATATGCAGACATGCACACAGACATGCACACAGACATGTAGACACATGCAGACATGTAGACATATGCAGACATGAACACAGACATGCAGACATATGCAGACATGCATGTCTTCTGCACCTTCATCACCTCTGGTTTCCTCTGACTTCGTGCCACCAGCTCTCTGATCTTCATCGGCAAACCAAAAGACTGGACCTGCCGTCTGCGCCAACCAGCCTTTGGCGTCAGCTTCGTCCTGTGTATCTCCTGCATCCTGGTCAAGACCAACAGGGTGCTGCTGGTCTTTGAAGCCAAGATCCCCACCAGCGTCCATCGCAAGTGGTGGGGTCTCAACCTACAGTTCTTGCTGGTCTTCCTCTTCACTTTCGTTCAGGTGAGGACAGGTGGACAGCCATGTTGTATGTGTTTGTGTGAGTGTCAGAGTGTGTGTGTGTGTGTGTGCAACCACAATGCTGCTGATGTTCAAAACCACACTCAAACAAGAATTACCAATGGTCTTAGTGACTTTCCCAATGAAAAAAACAAGAATTACCAATGGTCTTAGTGACTTTCCCAGACAAGACACTTTCAATCTGCAAAGATAGTGCAAATTCCCTCCTCATAGTTTAGTAATTGAAGCGTAGTGAAGAGGGGGTCATCCCTACATTCCTAGGGTCCTACAGTATGTTCCCCAGATTAACATGGTAGATAATGTGAACATGAAAAAAGGGTCATATGTTTCCAGGGCCCTATGTTCCCCAGTTAGAGAGTCCTATGTTCCCAGGGCCCTATATTCCCAGGGTCCTATGTTCCCCAGCTAACAGAAAATTGAACAGGAGATCATGGACCCTGGGATCATACGACCTTGGGAACATAGGACCCTAGGAACAAAGGACCTTGGGAACATAGGACCCTGGGAACATATGACCCTAGGAATATATAGCTCCTGTGAAGAGGGTGGGGTGACACTTTCTCATAGCCTTTTCAATATTAGGTTCACACTCCCATCAGGGGAGCTGGTCTGACTGGAATGTGCCCTGTACAGAGCAGGACCAACCGTGTGCTTCCTATCCGCTGCCATTCAGTGCCAATTAATAATGAACTGTAGCCTGACGAGCCAGACCCACATTAAAATGTAGGGTCTGGGCACTCACCGTTCGCAGTGCTCAGTCCGAGGGGCGGGATAATCAGTTGTCTTCCAAATTCTCTCTGCACGCAATAGGACAGCACTATGAGTCCCATGCGTTTCCCACCAGCGGAGCTAGTTGGCTAGTTCAAACTTTTGCCAACTTAATAAAAGCTTAACTCGTGTCACACTGTTCGCCAACAGCAACATTATCTTATTTGTTTTTAAGTAGCAGGGAATTCAAACCAAACCGTTGCAACTCCATCAATCATGTTAAGCCCGCCTAACGACTCTATACACGATTTGATTGGCCTGATAGAAGTTTAATTGTTCGAGCTCACAAGCCAACGGAGAGTTGCTAGACTAGCCCTGGCAGCAAATTTAATTTGCTGCCGCTAGGGTGCGTCTAGATTTCTAGGCTAAATGAACTGATGATAAATGATAATAGTAAACTATTGATAAATAGTAGTGGTAAACTGTAGCTAATTGTTAAACTGCTGATAATTGTTAATGGTAAAGCACTGATAAAGATGAATGGTAAAGTGCACACTTGTGATGTTCTGTCTTATTAATGCTAATTCACGGGTGCCTCATGTGCCCACAGGTGGCCATCTGTGTGGTGTGGTTGTACAACGCCCCCCCGGCCAGCTATGAAAACCATGAACTGGACGATGAGGTCATTGTGGTGACCTGCCATGAGGGGTCAGCCATGGCTCTTGGCCTTCTGATTGGTTACACCTGTCTGCTGGCTGCCGCCTGCTTCCTGTTTGCTTTCAAGTCGCGAAAGCTTCCGGAGAACTTCACGGAAGCGAAGTGCATCACATTCAGCATGCTCATCTTTTTCATCGTGTGGGGCTCGTTTGTGCCGGCATACGTCAGCACCCACGGGAAGTACGTGTCAGCGGTGGAGGTGATCGCTATCCTGGCCTCCAGTTTCAGCATGCTGGCCTGCCTGTTCTTCAACAAAGTATGTATAACTGTCACTGTGTTAGATCATCATAGTGTTAACCTCTGTAATGATCCAGGTCTTATGTCAATCTCTATAATAAACTCTGATGTCTGATGTCCATACATATATCTATGTTTATAAGACCCATATCTTTGATAAACTAGGCCTAATGTTAATCTCTGCTGGTCCAGGTTTAAGGCTTATTTCTGTGCTGGTCCAGGCATAATAGTAATCTCTGTACAGGTCCGGGTCTAATGCTAATCTCTGCTGGTCCAGGTTTAAGGCTTATTTCTGTGCTGGTGCAGGCATAATGGTAATCTCTGTACAGGTCCGGGTCTAATGCTAATCTCTGTGCCGGATCTCCAGGTCTACATCCTGCTCTTCAAGCCGTCACGGAACACAGTGGAGGAGGTTCGGTGCAGCACGGCGGCACACGCCTTCAAAGCAGCTGCTAGGGCAACGCTGCGCCACGGCTCCAACGCCTCACGCAAGCGCTCTTCGTCACCCTCTCTCTCCTCGTCCTCGTCCTCGAAGCCTGAGCTGGAGGGTGGCTCGCTGGACAGAGGGCAGGTCCCCAGAGTTAGCTTTGAGCGGGTGTCCATGTCCACGATTGACAGGAAGAGTCCAAAGGAGGGCTCCAAACCCTGATGGGACCTGTATTCGCCTTATTCACACGGCAGCCATTGTAAACCAAAATTAGGTTATGGGGTACACAAACCAGTATTGTTGTGTTCTATGCATTTGCCAGTAGGTGGCGAGAACGTGTTAATGATATAGTCAGTGTAACCCATAGCCTCGTTTTGGTTTACAATGGCCGCTGTGAGAATAAGGCGAATACAATAGACATCTGAAGTTCGCCTACTATAAGGATCCAAAGCTGCCATTTTTGCCCATATAAGGAGATGCAGGTACCATCTTTGCCTGTTTAAGGAGATCCGGATTTGGATGGCAGCTTTGGGTCCTTTTTGTAGGCGAACTTCAGAGGTCTATGAGCTACTGATGTTGATGGACAGGACTGACGATACAATCAAGGCATCTAGTACCAGCTTCAGTACTAGATTCTACCAGTGCAGAGAGCTGAGCGAGCCTGATGACCTGGACCCTTATCATTTGAACTTATCAGGAGAGAGGCAGGACAATAGGAGGTTTTATGCCTTTCTGTCTGCCCAGTGATGGACCCTCAGGCTTGGGGACCACATTCAGACAGCAGCTGACTGGAGGCAATCTGGCTCTGTGTGTGTGTGTGTGTTTTTAAAGGGGCCATATTATGCAAAAACTAAATTATTGCAAAACACTCTGTGCTTTTGTACTTCCATTTGGGTCTCTGATACTTTTACAAACACTCAAAACAAAACCGTGCGTTGAGTTTTTGTGGGTGAGTTAAGGGTAGTTGATGTCCGAAATCTCTTCTATTGAGACGTCACAATAAGGGAAATTTGAATATTACTACACCCAGAGCCATATAATGCACTGACTACCCACCCCCATCTGAAAATTCCCACCCACTAGGTTAGGAACTTCCTGTCGAAGATCCTCCATTTTGGTCGTAGCCTATCGTTTCCAACCAGCACCATGCGAAAGAGTATCAACAGCATTTTTTGTAGTAGGCTACACAAGATATCCAAACGTCTTTTACGCACCTGATATCATCCATATTTCAAGTATACAAACCGAAACTCCCCAGGACACGTCTCGTTCTTGTTAAAATATTTAAGCAATATGACACGAGTGGGAGCGGAGTTAGCAAACAATATCCCCGCGGCTGTCATTTGGCCATAGGTACAAGGCCGAAGGCCATTTAACGTAGCCTATCCTACGCTGGGAGCATACCACCAACAACAGCTTATTTGCATTTAAGGCAACAGGCCCCAGAAACAGCCTATTCTGAAAGGGACGGAAACTGACAAGAATGGAGCTGCTGATAATGTTTAATCTGAGGGGAATTTTGCGCAAACAGCCCTAGGGACATGTTTTGTGCAACCCATAGGTCTATTTCGACTTGTTGAAAAAGAACTATAATATGGGACCTTTAAGTATGTGGGTGTGTGTGAGTGATCCCCAAACTGCAGTGTGTGTGTGAGTGATTCCCAGACTACAGCATGTACGTGTGTGTGTGTGTGTGTGTGTGTGAGAGAGAGAGTAATCCCACCCTCCAAATTCCTAATTAACGCTGGGATGACAGCGCTGAGAAAATAGATCTTTCAGCCAGCACCGTCACACCAGTCTGACGGGAATGTTATAAATTGAACATTCTAAAGAATATATGGGTTCATTGAATTCAACATGGAACTTTAAAACCTTACAATACGTTGTGGAACAGAATCTTCTGTTAGAATGTTCAAAACTCGGACGGTTTGGTCAGGAGAGGGACTAGGCCCCTGGTGCCTCAACTATACCAGCAAAAGACATGATGTCCTGCTTTTGTAAAGACTTTGCACATTTACGAGGGACTCCACACCACCACCAGTATTAAGTGAAGAGACATTTTATTGGAGTTCACAACCAAGTGGGAAATCACCCTTAAAGAAAGGACACTACTCTGTGGGGATGCTGGTCTGTTTGAACAGGGGTGTGGGGCATGTTTTTGTTAAGAGGAGGATATGGATTGTGCTTCTGCTTCCAGATGTTTTCTGTGACAGCATCGCTTGTGTGTCTGTTTGTTTTCCTCATTGTTGTCTCTGCAAGGCTTTTTATAACACATGTGCACACAATAGGTCAACCTTAACTCCATCTGTTCCACAGATGCTAAGCTAGAAAGCTATCAACACATGCCTGTGAGCACACACCTGTGTACCTGAGATTCTGTGATTACACACCTGTATACCTGAGATTCTATGAGCACACACCTGAACCCCCTTTTTGTCCTCCTTGAAGACCCTTTGAAATTGTCCTCGTGCTTATCCTGTGTACCGCTTGCTTTTAAGGGAATAAGTCTGTGCCAAGAAAATAATGACCGGATTTCTGTCATCTGGACTGGATGATACTGATCTTCATACACTTCCACCACCCCAGCATCACTTCATATAGGACTCTGTGTCCTTCCTCCCCTCAGGACGCACACATTACATATGTGCTGTTTATCTATACTGTTGTGCAGTTGTTATGGTTGTTTTGGTTGCAGAGATGTTTTTGTTTACTTGTTTACTTTTTCTCTGTAATTTGGTGTTTGATTGTTATGCTGCATTATCGTGCCGACTCCAGTGGTCTTTTATGATTTGTCAGTGAAAGAATATAGCACAATGTATACCTCCAACACATCCAGGTCTTTCCCTGATAAGACCGCAGGTAAAATCCTTATTGAGTACACCGTGCAGAAACCTTTAGATCACAATAACACACATAAATATATGAAAAACATGTTCAGTCATCACAAAAATACAGTACACCAACAGTTCTTCACAGTTGTAAACATATTCACATACAAACATGCACACAATTTATTTGTGTGTGACTACTGTAGGTTTATTGTAAAGCCTATTGTGAAGGCTAAATTGATTTGTGTGTGTTGTTGGGTATGTGAATATTAGTGTAACTAGGAGCATAATTTTCTGTAAAGCTCTGTCATTATTATTCTTGATAGCAATTTAAGTGAATTTCCTGGATGATTATGTTTCTCTGCTCTGAAATTGTCTGTATGATGCACAAAGCATAGCCAAATAAACCAGTCTGTTTATATAGTTCAATCTTCAGCAGTGGCAGTGCCATATTTGCACAAGGCATAGCAAACAGTAGTCTAATTTACTTATGAAAGAAAGAATGAGGCCTAAACAAGGCTATATTGACAAATATATTGCTAAAAAGAATGGTAAACAGTAATGAGGAAGACAATGTCAAGAGATACAATACATAAATCACATTTGACATCACACTTTCAAGGGTTTCACAGCTATCCAATTTTTGGAGAATAGAATAATTTGAAACAATATGCCTATTGTTTGATTTCATTTTCAAAAGCTGGAAAGAAAAGTTTCAGATTGGAGAATCTACAGAATATAAATGTATAGATAATATACATTTCATTTGTTCACTATTACAAAAATAGCCTAATAGAGTTCATCCACTTGAAGGCAGAGGACAAAAGTGTGTTCAGGAAAACGTCTGCATTTCAGACTTTTTCCATCCCTGCGAGAGTTTAACAGGTGTGATAATTCAAAATCCCCATGTTATTTTCCCATAGAAAAATCGCCAGATACCGGATGTCAAAGATGGCAGCTTTTTTGTAGGCGAACTTCAGAGGTCTATTAGTGTCGGAGTGGGGCGTGGCCAACAACAGCTAATTTGCATTTAAGGCAACAGGCCCCAGAAACAGCCTATTCGGAAAGGGACGGAAACTGACCGGAGTACCGTCACACCCAAACATTCTAGAACAGAACCGCTCTAGAATCTTTGGTCACATCGGTCTGACAGGAATGTTAGAAATTTAACATTCTAAAGAATATCTGGGTTCATTGAATTCAACATGGAACTTTAAAACCTTACAATACGTTGTGGAACAGAATCTTCTGTTAGAATGTAAAATTATTTGTATCTTATAAAAACTTCAGCAGCCTCAAGTTCATTGTTAGTTTCAAACGTTATTTTGCATGGAATGCAGTTCTCTTATCTAGTATGAGAAAGGAAAAGGGATGAACATCACTGAACATGCTCCCGTTTGTCATCTGACTTGGATCATGTGATATTTTGATGGATCCTCTGATCCCTTTGATGTGGTTCGATCTTCAATAGCCTACAGTAAACAATTGAATTTGTTCCACAGAGCTAACTGAAACTATCACAGAATCATCATCAATGACTGATGGCATTTCAAACTTACACACATATCAGCATTGTGTTTTGCAACATAAATATCAAGAAATGTGAAGGTAAATAAATGTTTATCCACCTGTGGGCAGTGGTGGACAAAGTACACAAATCCTGTACTTGAGTGAAAGTAGAGACAAACATGGTCAAATGTTACTCCAGTAAAAGTCCTCCTTTTACATTTCCACTTGAGTGGAAGTACAAAAGTACTTGCCTTCAAATGTACATAAGTATTGAAAGTAAAAGTCCTGAAATTTATTATGACTAATACAGTTGCATTTACTATTGTTGAAATGATTCGGCACAGCATGAAAGTGTACTGACAGATATACACCATCTGAGTCAGTGATTTTTTGCTGCATTATTATTATGTGCATATTGTTTTGTGTATGTACACTCACCACCCAGATAGCAAAATTTGATCGGCCCACCCCTGGCCCACTACCTGCCTCAGGGTTGCGTGAGTGTTGGCCCAGTTCTGGCTGGGCCTCCGGCCCAACAATGGCCCAGTCACTGATAACTGACACAAAGAATTTCCTCTGGCCCAGACAGACCCGTCGCTAGAAGGCAAGCAAACCAAGCAATTGCTTGGAGCCCCGAGCTGGCCAGGGGCCCCAAGACAACGACTGGTTAAGAATAAAATGCAATGACAAACTGTGAGTGCCCCTTTGATAGTCAATGCAGTAAAGTGCAACGACACCGTTACCGGCAATACTGGACTCAGTAGTCGCTGACAGCAGCCAGCCAGCCAGGTTCGTGATCTCTGCTGCCGGCAAAATATAAAACCTCGGCAGTCATAATGAAGCGGAGTTATGCGTCCGGAAGCCAGAAAAGAAAGAAGAGAAAGGAAGAGGATGACAAGAAAAAACAAGACAGTGGTAATACTTAACTACCTGCCTGACGGCCCATGCTGCTTGTAACAAACTAGAATAGTTAGTGCAACTTTTTTTTCCCGAACAGACGGAATGTGGTTACAGTACATACTGTAATATGTTTATTAACGGGATAAGGAAGACGCAGATCTGTTCCAGAATCACTGTTTATCGTTTGCACTTTCAATTTATATTGGATTTTATGGTACGGTGGTGTTTTTGCAAAACTAATGCACAGTATATATATGCAACAGCAGTATTTGCACTGTCAATTTAAAACTGTTTATTTATATAAAGTGTGGGTGAACTTAAACTGTATGGCTATGCTGTGGTTCCTGTAGGCTTTGCGTGCGGTAGTGTTCATTTTGTCACCTATTTTTAATTTAGTCTTAGTCTTGTGACGAAATGTCCTTTTTAGTCTTTGTCATATTTAGTCATTCAAATATCATTTTTGTTAGTCAAGTTTTAGTCGACTAAAAGTCTCGTCATTTTAGTCTAGTTTTAGTCAAAAGAAAACTAAAGGTATCTTAGTCTTAGTCAGTTTTAGTCAACACATTTTAGTCTTTTTTTTATAACAAATTATTTCTGATTCGTAGACCAGTGTTTCTCAAAGTGTGGTCCCGGGATCACTGGTGGTCCGCGAGCAGACGTGGTAAAATATAATATAGAGGAGTTGTTTGCAATATAACTTGTATGAAAATCCAAACAGTTCTGCAACACTGTCTATGTAAGATATGCCAGTTTAAATCATACAGTATGAATCCTCTGACACAATAAGCAAAGTGCAAATACAATAAGCAAGGTGGTTCAGTGAGTAGGCCTATTGTGTAGACTAATTATAGGCTACTGTTGAAGTAGGTCTTTAGCTAGGGTTAGTTAAGTGGTCCTGAAACTGAAAAAGTTTGAGAAACACTGTCGTGAGGCCAAACTATTAATGTTTTAATTTCCTCGCTGGATGGCGATATATGCTCAAACACAACACATTCCCCAAACAGACTCTCCATCTTAGCCATAGCTAACTTGCTAGCGAACTTTCCATATTAGCTTACTTGCTAGCAAACTTTGCATCATCAGTCTAACTAGATGAATAGTTGACATTATCATGAACATTTTCGTATGGACATTCTTGGGGGGGATGTTAATTTGTATGAGAGAAGCTTGAACTTCTGGGTATGTAGCATTGTGGCATAAAGCTTAGGTAGTTAGCTTGCTAACTCTGGCAGAAATCTCCAGTGTTCTTGTTCCATGTAGTTCGTGTGTTTCAGCCACAGGGTTGCAGCAGCAGCACGTAGACTAGCCTACAGAAAAGCTGTGCGTATGAACTCATCTCGAATATTTTGAAAACATAGCAGCTAGATATTCTGTCTTCTCATTTTGTAGACCTAACATAAAGGGAGATTTTATCTTAGTTTTATTTCATGCAAAAAACATTTTAGTCTCATTTTTTTTTCGTCAACAATAATGCATCTTAAGATAGTCTTAGTCAGTGTTTCAGGACATTACCGCCGCCTCTCGCCATCGTCTCGCCTTAGTCATGGAAAAAAAAGGTCGTTGACGAACATATTTCCTCTCGTCTCGTCTGACGAAATTAACACTAGCGTGCGGTGTGGGGGGGCCTCCATGTCCATTTTGCTTGGGGCCCCCAAATTCCTTAAAACGGCCCTGTGTCCAGACCAATTGTTGTTCTGCGTGCCGTGGCGAGTCTTTCTTTAAATTTTTGTTTTTCATCAATATAAAGCTGGTCAATCAAGTTGTTTATTTTGTTTTTTTTTTCGGAATGGTCAGCCTCTTGTCTATGGTCTCCATCATGAAGACGAAATCTTTATCCTCAATACTGCGGACTGGTAGACCGGTGCGTGCAATCCATTGCGCAATCACTTTTTCTTTAACACTTTGTTCCAGTGAGTCAGTTTTATATTTTGTTACTGAGGTGAACGCTGCTGGGATCGATGATTGCACCCTCGCATTTTTTGCACCAGATTGCTGTTTAGGACTATTCGTCTCTGGGATCTAGGTGAGGAAAAATCAAAAGACACAATTACTAATAATTATCAGGAGTGTGATTGGCAAAGGTAAAAAAAAGGAAAATATACGTAGCACGGACTGACCCCCGGGGTTCGAGTACTTTAGTGTACTATAGTGTTGGCTACCATATATATTTACATCACCTACACTTCATAAAATTCATGAGGCAAATCCTATGCAAGGGTGGCACTGGAAAAGCAAATCCTGCTTAACTGTACAAGGTTTTGAAAACTGCCTTCGGTGAAATGTTTTGCAAATTAATAACGAAGTGTCGAACTTTGCAGGGATCTTCTTCTGGTAGAAAAACATTATCCATGCCCCTCGAACTTTTGAATCCTTGGGAAGACTATGGAAAGTCTCAGCTTTCTTTGTAGCCTAAGTTTCAACCTGGAACACTGCATTTACTTAATCCGTGGCTCATTTTCGATATCCTTGAAGAACTGTCTGCTTTATAATTCCTGTGGAAGTAAAACGAGCAGGCAGCTAAACTAGTGTTTGTCTCATCTTCGCTCTCCATTCCGTTCCTGTGCTCAGAGCACCAGTGGGCTGGTCTGTATGTAAATTTTGAGGCGTGACAAATGTACAGGCCAGAGCCAAATAAGGTACCACCCAATGAGTTTGCGTAAACTCCGCAAGAGTTTCGCTTGGATTCGGCCGTTTTATGGCGGGAGTTTCAATTGTGAGATTTGCATAGGAAGGAGGTGTCGGTGGGGTTTTGAAGTTCTCTGTATGTCCATTTCACCCACTGAACTATCACTATTCATCTATGACAAAGTAAACTCGGTTTTGCATTCTATGACCCCTTTAAATACATGCATGCTTAGCATTTTGTGAAAAGAAATCATTAATTGACAGACTCTTAACCGTGAGCTGCATGTATATTCTCTGATTCTAATATTTACAGATATCTAGGCGATGTAAGCACAGCTCAGTTTTAAGAAATGCTTAAAGCCGAAAGACCATGTTGAATTTTACTACAATTTATTTCAAAACCAGATTACTCTGGAACAGCTAACTATACACGGGAATGCGTTACACCTTTGTGTTCGGTAAGGTCTGCTGTTTATTCTGATGAATGGTTTGTCATGTGTTGCGTATAGAGTGTAGCTCGGTTAAAACCAGACCCTTCTCAGTCGTAACAGAGTGGGTCTGGGGAAGGTTCGTTCACAGCAGAGCCCGTCTACAGAGAGCCTGGCCACTCCGTATTAAAGCAACACCAAAGAACTTTCCCTCTGTCGCACGCACGCTATTTGTTTATCCAGCACCGGCTTTGCAAATAACGATGTCCACAGACAAGGTAGAATATTTTGCATGACTTATAAAAGTATGATGTATTGCGACATCAGATGCAAGTCAAATTTGTAGTTTCTTATGTCTCATTCCATCGAACTACAGATCCGCTACCCGATCTGGCAAACTTACATAGTGCGGTTATAGCCGATAGAGGGCCGTTAAGCGAATGAGGAATTGCCGTTCACCCTGTTACGAGTTGATGAACCACTGAAACGATTTTGGAAACATTATTTTAAGGTACAAAAAACTCTTTGGTGTTGCTTTTTTCAAGTCCCATTGTACCGAATTTTGGTTGCAGTTCCACCAAAGTTCCACTGAGGGCAATCGCCATGAGTGCAAAATGAATGGGAGTCAATGGAGCTAGATGGCTAAATTTGTCTGTTTCACCTGATTGTCGTTGACAAATCTCAGATTTGATTGTAGTTTATATAACTTCAACATGGGTTATAGGTCAAAAGTTGAAAAAGAACGAGTGTTTATGTCCTTTTGATTTCTTACAGGTTGGGTCGTTGTTGCCCATAACACGCTAGCATTGTGCTAATGAATGACGTCATTGACACGTTTGAAAGGCTTTTTAGAACAATTAAGTGACTTCAAAAAATATAATACTCAACCAACTGTATTTTCTTTGCCTCCCCTTTCGAATACAATATTCAAATTTGGGAAAAATTATATCCCGAGAAAAGTGGATTTTGAGGGGTACAGCTCCATAGACCTCCATTCATTCTGCACTCAAGCGCAAGCGCCCTCATGTGGAACCACAGTAGGAACTGCAACCAGTTCAGAAACCGGAAGTTTTCCGAGAGTGGCATTTGTCCCCTTGTTAGACATTTTCTGGTTCACTTCCATTTCCAAAGGGCGTTCTCAAACATACGCCGATCAAAATGCCTCGGACGCAATAGGAGAAGCCAAAAACCAATCAGAGCAACGAAAGAGACAGAGTGACGGAAACACAATTTGCAACACTGTCTGGTTGTAGGGAGAAGCAGGAAGAATTAACCACTTTTTAATTAAACGTAGGCTAATTTACAAAGACATCGTGCCACACTGAAAGCTAATATTTTGTCACTAGCAATTTACATCTGCCTTATAAATGAACAGAATATCAAACCGTTTTCAGTAGCCTACCACTGTTGCAGATATCACATAGGTATCCCTTACATACATGTTTGTACAATGTTGCATATTCCAACATAAGGAAGCAGTTAAGAAACTTCTAACTCCCTGTCTTAAAGGGACACCAGGCAACGTTTTCGTGTTAATTAATCATCTTCGTAAGTCGGTATATGGTTAAACGACTTATTATGGCGCGAATGAAAGCTCTCTCGCCCGCCCCTACTGCCTGTAGAAAGAATATCTCACTTGCCAGTTCGGTGTATCCTACCCGCCGACTGAAGCAGGATCAGTTTACAGCACAGAGGCAGGCTAACGAAACGCTTATTGTTGCAAGCGTGTGTATAATGGCAGAGCCGGCGAAGAAGCAGCGAAAACCCTTGACGGAAGACGCAAAGAAAAGGAAAAGAGCTTCAGACCGAGCGAGGGAAAGTTTCGTAGAGAAAAAGCATCAGGCTTGCCTGGTGTCCCTTTAAACCAACTTGATATCAGCTTCAAACAAGCGGCAGCAGCCATGGTTGTTTAAAAAATAAATAAATAAATAATAATAAAAAAACCCCGGCTTCTTCAACAGGGTGCGCTATCGTCATCGTGTAAAGCCCGCCTCAAGGGTTCTGATTGGTGCCTCGACCTAGGAAAATTGGAAATGGGCTAGAATGGGTTCTTGGCCAGACGGACTTTCAGAGCGAATCTCGAATTTGCCGGAAGTACGTCTGGGGTTTTCCCAGGCTATATAGTGTGTATTCCACCGAGACGAATGGATGTGAAGATGGGCGCAGAATAATTATTAAATCTTATTAAATAAAAAAGATATTTTTCTCACGAACTGTTTATCACAGCAAATAGTGGCTAGCTAGCACTGTTTAAGAGCTGACAAAAGGCTCTTTCATGTGACACGTGTGATGAGTAGCCTACTTCTCGAGGAGTTCAACAGAGAAGAATGGGTGAATTTGGACGCACTTCATATGCCGAAGTGAAGCTGAAGCGCTGCGCAGGAGACTGCGGCTCACTGGTAGTTATTATAGTTAACTTCAAATCAGTGTGATTTACCCTTATAGGCTAGGCTGCACATTACAAGATCTGTACGAGATGATCCGCAGCACTGAAGTGAGAAATGATTTAACTCTTTGTGTAGCACGTGTGAGCGCTTTTCCCCCATTTCAACCTGAATATTGGTGGGGACATTTCAGTCGGAATTTGACATTGGTGTGGACACATCCTTTGGTCCCCACGCAAATCTATGACCATGGTTACAGTTGTTTACAGTAGATGAGCTTGGTCATGAAGATGGCTGGGTATACTTACCATGTTCAGCCTAGTCCTGGACATCTCTGGCCCACTGCTCCACAGTTCCATCACCTGCAGAGAACTCTGTCTCCATGGTCTACAGTAGGCTCTGCCTCTCCCTCTGAAGACTAGTGTTAATTTCGTCAGACGAGACGAGAGGAAATATGTTCGTCAACGACCTTTTTTTTCATGACTAAGACGAGACGGCAGTAATGTCCTGAAACACTGACTAAGACTATCTTAAGATGCATTATTGACAAAAAAGACGAGACTAAAATGTTTTGCATGAAATAAAAACTAAGATAAAATCTCTCTTCATTTTCGTCTACAAAATGAGACAGAATATCTAGCGGTTTATATTTTCAAAATATTCCGAATGAGTTCATCCGCAACAGCTTTCCTTTAGGCTAGTCTACGTGCTGTTGCTGCAACCCTGTGGCTGCAACACGAAACTACATGGAACAAGAACACTGAAGATTTCTGCCAGAGTTAGCAAGCTAACTACCTAAGCTTTATGCCACAATGCTACATACCCAGAAGTTCAAGCTTCTCTCATACAAATTAACATTCCCCAGAATGTCCATACGAAAATGTTCATCATGTAATGTCAACTATTTAACTAGTTAGACTGATGATGCAAAGTTTGCTAGCAAGTAAGCTAATATGGAAAGTTCGCTAGCAAGTTAGCTATGGCTAAGATAGAGAGTCTGTTTGGGGAATGTGTTGTGTTTGGGCGCATATCGCCATCTAGTGAGGCGGAGTAAAACATTAATACTTTGGTCTATGACAGTGTTTCTCAAACTTTTTCAGTTTCAGGACAACTTAACTAACCCTAGCTAAAAAAAAAAATTAGACCTACTTCAACAGTAGCCTATAATTAGTCTACACAATAGGCCTACTCACTGAACCACCTTGCTTATTGTCTTTGCACTTTGCTTATTGTGTGGATTCATACTGTGTGATTTAAACTGGCATATCTTACATAGACAGTGTTGCAGAACTGTTTTTACATACAAGTTGGTTCAATATTGCAAACAACTCAACTCATATTTTACCACGTCTGCTCGCGGACTACTTGGGATAGCTTGCGGACCACCAGTGATCCCCGGGCCACACTTTGAGAAACGCTGGTCTACAAATATGACAGAGGTCCAGTCAAATCTTACTGTCTATGGTCAAATCCCAGCCGAGCTATAACTGTAGCTCGACTTACCTGTGCATGTAAACATACTGACTGACAAAAAATCAGAATGAGTAATTATAACAGACGAGTAGCCATGTGGACACACAATTTTGTTGGAAAATTGAGATGTGTGAAACACTATTTGACTCAAATGGTAATCAGAAATAATTTGTTATAAAAAAAAAGACTAAAATGTGTTGACTAAAACTGACTAAGACTAAGATACCTTTAGTTTTTTTTTTACTAAAACTAGACTAAAATGACGAGACTTTTAGTCGACTAAAACTTGACTAACAAAAATGATATTTGAATGACTAAATATGACAAAGACTAAAAAGGACATTTCGTCACAAGACTAAGACTAAGACTAAATTAAAAATAGGTGACAAAATTAACACTACTGAAGACTCAATTGTGTCTGTGAGAAAAAAGGGGAAAAGATGTCATTTAAACATTATCCAATTCTCCCTTGGGTTGCAATATGGTCCAAATTCAAGTTCATGACCTACCTTACGAAATCTTGTGCACAAGGAAGGTGTTGCACATGTTTTCCACCTTTCTCCAATCCATGACCTGCACCGTCAACATGTCTGTGCGGACAGTTAAAGATGAATAAAGAAAATGTATTTAGTTTTTTTTTTTGTTGCAAAAAATAGCTGCTATACTACAGGATAAATAATCAGTCCCTCCAGGATTTCGCGAGGATTTTTTGAGATTGTTGCGATCTAAAATGCCTGATTTCGCGACAACTTTTCTAAAAAATTGCGATGGAAGTTGCGGTGGTTTTTAGCTGTTTGTTGCGAAGAAATTGCGGGAGGAAGTGAAAATTGCAAAAATAGTTGCGATTTAAAAAAAAAAAAAAAAAAAAAATTGGAATTGAGGGCAATTAAGGTTAGTAGCCTAAGACCAAAATCACACTGATCATCTTGATGTTTATTAAAAAGGATAAGTAAAGGTAAATAGTATGGTTTACAGAAAATCTAAGTAGGCCTAGGCTACTTTATTTGTGTAAATTCTTTGACTGGGGTAATTCACAAAGCAGTATAACCTTTCGTAGAACTGTCCAAAAAAGACAGCCCCCTAAAGAGATGGCATCATGTCACTATGTTTCAATACATTCATATATGTTGTAATTCATATTAAGTTCATATCTTTTTAATAATTCATATTCTGTGACTTGCATAATTACTAATAGCCAACTAAGTAGTAATTTCATATTGGTTTAAACTATCAGATTACACTTTTCTTTAATGTTATTACGTGGTGTTTAAGTCTAATTGACTGCCTGTGGCTTTAAGGGCGTGAGAGTAGCGTTTTGGGATTGGAAAGCTTGCATCTCACTGTGTTCGGCTACGAGTGGAAATAACTTTTTGAATAGTGCATTACGATATGTGGATGGAATTCGGGATGTTTTCTATGTCATTAGTTAAAATAAATGTTAAAAAAGAACTCGAATGACATCATTCTTGGATCGTGATTTTGGTAGCACTACACAAACTGAGCCCACAAGCTAGCAAACATGACACGAGCTATAAGGACATCTCCAGGTGAAACGTTTGCCAATGGGTTGCATACTGTAGCCTACTCAAATGTCAGTAAACCAAGTAGGCCTTAATTAACTTACTTTCATAGCCTAGGTAGGTTAGCAACACCAGGTTGAGAGATGCAAGTAAAGCAGATCATTAACGTTAGCCTTCTATTTATTGTCATCAAAACTGCAGAGGAGTGAACAAGTTATAGGGCAGTCTCTGGTGTCTGCAGAAGTGAGTGTGGCATCTGACTCAATATTCTGCGCGAGGGACTGTTGTGGTAGGTGAAATGTCACGGGGAAACCATGATGATTGGTCACATTTGCAAAAAAGTTGCGGTGTTTGGACAAAATTGCGAGGTCGCCCAGAATTCACGAGGATTTGCTGAATTTGCGTTAATTGTTGCGATCGCAACATCGTGAATTCCTGGAGGGCCTGAATAATAGTTGGCGTTTCTTTAAACTGTACTCACAGACAATAGTTATCAGAAGTTTCTTAGCCCATAATAATTCTTTTTTTACAGGAAAAGGTCTTAATGCAGTATATTCACCTTATTCCGCGCGCAAACATGGGGGCGCTAGCTTTGCCTACATTGTCTCCGAACTTCCGATTGAGCAGTACATCCATTGCGATACATTGAGATAGCAGAGCTCTATCGAGATGACTGGCATCATATATTATGGGTCATCCTAAAGTTAGGAACGTTTATTTAGGATTTTGGTGACTTAAGACATTTCTGTTCGGACTTTGGAGCGGCTGTTCTGTAAGTTAGCCTCTCTATCCTCGTCTGCCGTTCTGTAAGTTAGCCTCTCTATCCTCTTCTGCCGTGTTATCCCAATGAAGCTAACTAGACGTAGCTAGCCGACCGGAAGTTTACAAGACAACGTGGAATTTAAAAAATGTGCGAGGCTGAATAAGTTGAATAGCATTATAGCACTAAATACAATATTTTGTTCAGCCTTGTCCCTTGTTCAAAAGGTTTCTCTGGATTCTCTGAATATTTAAATTATAACCTGTCCAAACCAACCTCCTTTGCTAATGAACTTTGTGTTTATCGCTGTCCTGGAAAGGAAGGAGTTGACCATTTCAACTTCTTCTCCCAAGGTGGAACCAGCACCATCCTGGTTGCCTGCTGCCCATTTATCTATTTGAGTCTATATACAGGGTTTTTCATCTACCCTGTAAAGTATAGGACATAGGATACATAAATAGACAAATAAACACATACCTCACACTTGATCCCATGTGCTTTGGCATGGAGCGCTGATAGCAAGGGCTTCATGGCTAAAATATGCAAGTAATCTGGCCAAGCTTCAACAATTCTGTTGACATAGAGCCAGTATTTGCAGACAACCATGCAGAAAAACTTTGGATTACTTATGGCTGCAACTTCCTTCTGGAGGAACATTGGATAAGTGAATATCTCACCCCTATGGGATTTTATTAAAACATTGGATTAGTATGCTGATTTAAACATTGATGATTGGTATACTGATACAATTCACATTAAGAAATGAGGTACAAGATAAATTCATATACTTTTCACCAAAGGAAGGAGATGTTAACTGTTATGGTCATCTCCGCCATTGTAGATGCTGACATTTTGAACAATGCCGGCATAATACCTTAGCCCTTCTGTAAGTGCTAACCTTATAAGATGACGTTGTTTGAAATAAATTGAACTGTATCAAACTAAATAAATAAATGAGCACGTGGCAATGTACTGAAATGGAAATACTTCCCTGTACATATTCAATGCGCGAAGAATAATGCCATGACTGCAAACTGCTACTTCTAGACCCTGAGAGACAGTTATGACACATAATTGACAAAAACAATACAAACTTCTGTAGTCAAATTCTGCATAATAGAATGTTTTCTGGTGAACATAATAAACAAAACTGTGGCAAATTATGTTTATCAGATAGGCAAGGAGGACTTGCACTCTGAGAAACAAATAATCACAAAAGGTTGGTTTTTAAACCACTGTATTTAGTTTTTTACATATTTTTTTCAAAAGTGCTGTACAAACGTTTCAGTCAGTGAAGACTATCCTCAGTGCAAAAAAGATAAGCAGCATTGTGAGGCAACCTTTTAACTAGTCTAGTCAAGTCAAGTCAGTTTTATTTTTAAAGTGCATTTAACATGCACATAATGCAACCCAAAGCGCTCCACAAACAAGACCCATAAC
This sequence comes from Alosa alosa, assembly GCF_017589495.1. NCBI lineage: Eukaryota > Metazoa > Chordata > Actinopteri > Clupeiformes > Clupeidae > Alosa > Alosa alosa. The sequence continues at coordinate 28,873,052 of NC_063190.1, read as the reverse complement.
AACAAGACAAAAGATGCCGGATGGAGTGGCGTAGTCGCCAGCGTGCCCATGACATCAAGACATGACAAATACATTTAAAAAATAACAGATACAAAAAATGCCAGACGGAGTGGCGTAGTCGCCAGCGTACCCGTGACACCAAGACAGACAACAAAACAAATAAAAAGTAAAAAAAAATGAAAATATATTTAAAAAGGGGGAAAAGTGATGTTAAAATTAGTCCAATTTCCAAACCAGCTGAAAATGTCCAAGGGCAATGATGATCCGTGAAAACTGCGCACAGAGCTGTCTTCACAACCGATGCAATGCCAACAAAGTTCTTTAGCAACTGACCAACCCGGTGAATTCACTGGCAGTCTGGAGATAACGTTAACGTTAGGCCTTGTAGACTGCAGTCTGGAGATCACTGGAAGCACAGTCTAAAGTAGTGGGCCATCGTGTAGATCCGCAATTCGGTGGACTTTTAACAGCGACCTTTTGTTGCTCCGTGAGATTGCAGCTCTTCACCATTAACGTTAGTCTGCAGTTGGCATGGCAGCTCGCCAATTACATAAAAACAAACAAAAGTATGATGCCAGACGGAGCGGCGTGTCTCGCCAGTGTCCCCGTAACCTAGCAATGAGCTAGAGCAGGTGCATCCAATTAGTGGCCAACAGGCCTAGTAGGTCACAGCTCATTTGGATCACATAATTGAACAATTACATCACAATTTCATTCAATGAGTCTACCTTATAGGGCATAGTGATCAGACATATAAAACAGTACAACAGACACACACATGTCAAATACAATTTAAAGAAAACAGGACATTTCCAATTCTTCGTTGAAATACCCCCAGAGAATGTCAGGTTAATCATACACGTAAATTTGGTGCAATTCTGAACATCTTAACTGAAGATAGGGGCGATTAAAGCAGAATGACAATGCACGGGGTTATGGGCTAGGTTGATGTTGGCCCATGAGACCAACATACCATAAAAATGTCTTCATCCTCAGTGCCACGGTTCAGGTAGTTATTTACGATTTTGGGGGAGTTGGGGGGAGTAAAGTGGCCCCCGGGGACCAAACCAATTTTTTCCGTAAAAGTCTAGTGGGGCTACATACCCACCACTATTGGGGCAGTGGAGTGGGTATGGGGTATTGGGGCAGTAGAGGAGTGGGTATGGGGTGTTGGGGCAGTAGAGGAGTGGGTATAGGGTATTGGGGCAGTAGAGGAGTGGGTATGAAGAAGAGGTGTGGACTCGAGTCAATTGGTTTTTGATGACTTCATACTCGACTTGACGAAATTAGAAATCACTTGCAACTCGACTTGGACTTCCATGCTATTGACTCAAACTTTTTCCCGTTGACTTATGACTTGCGGCATGGGTACAATTATAAGCATCTCATCAAAATATAACTACGAATGCAGAATACGCATGGCAGCCATAATGAGTATGCATCGTTAGCAGCAAGTATAATGGGGCCTTAAAGCTCATCTAACGTTATACCTGCAACGCAGCGTTATTTTAGATTCTTTTGTATTAGTCTTGGGCAGGACACGGAAGGTAAGACCATCCTCCTCAGGAGAATAGGAGGATAGCACAGGAGCTACAGACACCATAGGCACAGGACAATCAGCACTCTTCTCAGTTTCTCTACACACATACAATATCAACATATTGATGTGGCACACCCGGGTTTTACGCCTCCTGTCAGGCGTACGTCTCGCTCAGCTTTGAGTCGACCTCATACGGCCCAGAAAACTTGGCCTGCAGAGCAGAGCCCACAATTGGCAAAAGCACCAAAACTCAGTCACCTGCTTGAAATGACCTACACACAGCCCTCCGGTCGTAACGACTCTTCATTTTTGATTGCGAAGATGACAATGCTCTCTGAGCACATTCACATGCCCTGTGTAAGCGCTCACGAAACGAACTAACATAGTCCAAGATATTCTGCTGTTAATCAGTGGTCTCTGACCCCCACTTCTCACGCAACAGCCGTAATGGACCGCGAACAGAATGTCCAAAAATCAACTCGGCAGGACTGAAACCCAGCGACTCCTGAGTAGTCTCGCGCACGTGAACAAAAGCAGTGGAAGCCCCTCATCCCACTCCTTTGCAGAATCTAAACAGTGTGTGCGAAACATGGACTTCAGGGTCTGGTGGAATCTCTAGGGCTCCTTGGGACTCCGGATGATACGCACTGGATGTCACATGTTTGATGGGCAGTTGTTCTAACACTTGCTTAAACAAATGAGACAGGAAATTTGACCCCTGATCAGTTTGAATGATTTGAGATAGGCCAAATGTAGAGAAAAAACGAATGAGCGCCTTCACTATTGGCTTAGCTTTTAGTGAGCGCAATGGAATGGCTTCCGGATTTCAGGTGGCAGCACACATGATTGTCAGCAGGAGATTCCAGATTTTGTTTTTGGTAAAGGCCCTACACAATCCAATATGATGCGTTCAAATGGTTCGCCTATAATTGGAATTGGACGAAGAGGAGCAGGTGGAATTACTTGGTTAGGTTTCCCCGCTAACTGACATCGATGGCATGAGCGGCAGTGCTTAGCTACGTCCGACTTAAGGCCAGGCCAAAAGAAATAACGTAAGATACGTTGGTCACTTTTCCTCACGCCTAAATGACCTGCAAAGTCATGGTCATGCCTGAGAGTTAAAACATTTAACCTAAATTTAGCAGGAATAATCATCTGGCAAGCTGCATTCCAGCCTAAATCTTTGCTCTGTGGTGGAGTCCACTTACGCATCAAAAAGCCCTTTTCCCAGAAATATGTCACAGACTTAACAACATTTCCCTTCCCAGCAGCGGCTGCATGACACCTGGCTAGAGAGGGATTGCTTTTCTGCTCACGACGGATCAGCTCCCCGTCAACGGACCGCGACAAAGGAACTTCAGCACCACCAGACATAGGCAGCGACCGAGGTGCGGCGCTAGCCGAAGCTTGAGACAAAGACGGACTCTCGAGTGACATAAATGTGTCGGACAAATCAACAGCGTTGTCATAAATTATTTATTAAAAAATTATTGCCATTAATACACTTTGTGTAGCGGAACTTTTAGAAGTCCTAATGCAATTCCTTGCACAAGCACGTCGGAGCCACAGTATGTTTTATCCGAGAACGGCAAGACAGAAGTAAGAATAAACGACTGGGCAGCGCCAGTATCTCTCAACATTTTGACAGGAACACCGTCCTCCTCACGACCGGAGAGAGGCACTGTTCCTTCCAAAATGAACGGTTCATAGACTGAATCGATGTCTCTGTATGGAGACGCTGAACTAAAAGTGCGGACAAAGCCAACACTTATAGAATTTCTCCGCTTTGGAGACAAAGTTTTTCTCTTCAAAACCGGACACACGGCAATGAGATGACCCAAACTCATGACAATAGTAACATTCACGACTTTCAGTTTTCGAAGGGGACTTAGTAAACTCTACAGTTCTCCAGTTCTGCCTCGCACTGGAAGACTGAGCTGAATCACGACGAGGAGAAGAAGAAAATAAAAATGAACTTTTGTGTGTCAACACAAATTCATCAGCACAGATAGCCGCTGTTGTTACGGCGTTGTAACGTTGTTACTTTTTGGTCATTTAAGTAAGTGGTTAATGTGTCTGGGACACAGTTTTTAAATTCTTCCAGCAAGATAAGTTCTCGGGAGTTGTTCTTTAGTGTGGGCACGTTGGGAAATGCACCACCGATCAAAAGCCCCCTCTTTCTCCCTCGCAAACTCAACGAAGGTAAATCGGTTTTTCGAAGGCGTATGCCTCAGGAACTAACTCGTAGGCGTTGAGAATGGCAGTTTTTACTATATGGTAGTCTGAACTTTGCTGTACAGTGAGCGCAGAATAGACCTCCGGTGCTTTTCCTGTAAGCACGCACTGTAACAACAAAGTCCAGAACTCAACAGGCCACTTCAGCGTAACTGCCACTCGAAATGACTGAAATATTTTTCCACCTCGCGGTCACTAAATGGTCTGAACCATATGAATATTTCGGCTTACATCGAAAGGTTGGTTCGGCGGAATCGAAGGCACTGACGGAGCCAAAGGAGAAAACGGGACAGCATTATCGGAAGCGTCCAACGGAACAGACAATGGTGCGGCGGCATCAGAATCTCTCACCGGGGCAGACAATGGCACAGTAAAATTGACACTGGAGCGAACGAGAGAAGTAGACAATGAACCATCAGATTGAGAACCTGAAGGGACTGTGGCGATGGTAAGTTTCTTAACAGCTAATTCCATTTCAAGTTTTCTCAACACGAAACCGTGCTCTTCGTGTTGAAATTCCCTTCTACGTTCATTCTCTCGTTCATCATGTTCTAATCAAGCTCCAATTTCTTAACCTCGATCTCTTTGTCAATTTCCTTTTCTCTGACAATTCTGCTTTCACGTTCAGCCCGTAATTTTGCTGCCTCTAACTGCATTTTCCGTTCTTGGAATGAGTATTCCCGAAGTTTGAGCTCATTGCTTGTAGCTGATGACTCTGAAGTTAGCGGAGAAACAGGGCCTTAAGCTTTCACTGAGAGAAACGGCTTCTCCACTAGGCCTGACTCAACAGCTTTATATAAAGACTCCTTAAGCTTTTTATCATCGCTCGAAAGAGAAATTGAGTAATGAGCCGCAATCTCAACTAATTGCTCTTTAGTGCATTGTGCCAAAAGAACATCTGACGGACTCGCCATAAATTCTTCTACCACAGACATTTTGACTAATTGCCACTAACGAAATCGAAAAGGTCTGTGATAGACAGAATGTCCAGTCTCCGCACCCAAAGAACAGGCCTATTGCTCAAAAACAATTAACCAGGAAGAGGGAAACAAATCGAAAGCCACAAAAAACGAAGCTTTTGCTACACAAAGCAAAAACACGTCCTTTTGTCCAACCCGAACAACGATTTGGACACAGAAAAAATGCACACAGCGAAAATTTTTTTTTTCAAAAAACAGCCTTGCAACTAGCCTAACAAAAATGCCATCTCCAAAAAAAGTTTAACCAAAAAATCTCAGAAAACGAACTAAAACCTGGCGTAGCTTCAAAAGCGTACCAATTGAAGGTCCACAAGGAACCTCCCCTCGGAGTTGCTTTCAGAACCCACAAACCAAACAAACAAATAATCAAAAGTCTAACTCACCAGAGTTCCACGACCACAGCGCTTTTCTGAAAGAAAAAAAAGGCATTTAACGTAGAGAACGATTAATCAAAAAACAAGTTTAAAAAAAAAAAAACGGAAGAGCCCCCAATTTGTCACGTCCCAGTCTAGGGGTTCTATGGGACATGAGCAAATGATAGGAGACGGCCAAAGTATAATTCAAAAATATTTATTTACAAAAAATTATAACACTAAGAAAAATATGGACGAACTAAAAATAAGGCTGCTCAAACGAAAGGCCTCAAAAGTAGGCCCAGGTAATCCCCAGCCTTATCCTCGACTCTCACTCGGGAAACAGGCAGGAGCGACCGCGACGGGCAAAAACCAGAGCCCGTGGCTTGCGCAGCGGTGAGGTGAGGTGTAGCGTGGCGTAGTAGCGGCCAACCCAGAATCCAAGAACGCTCCTCCTGTGACGTAGGAGGCCCCCTTTTAAAGGGCGGAAACCCAATCACAGTGCATGGCAATTAAGAGTAGTTTGCCCACCGGACAGTCTGAAATTAACAGAGCACAAGACACAAAGAGAACAAGCAGACAGAAACACAAAACACATTCAGACGTATGTGGCGTTCAAATGGGAACTCCTGTTCCTATAGACCCGTCTCCATCCAGAGAGTTCCGCTCTATGTCAACATCACAGTCGACATCGACCATCCCTAGACACGTCTGTGTGTGTGTGCTTGTTTCCCTGCTCTGTCAACATCGGCCATCCTTAGGCTGCCGTGTGTTTGTGTGTGTGTGTGTTGGTCCATACTTATCCCAGCAGCCTTCTCACACCATATCCAGCCGTCTCCATTACCCGATGTTTAAAGAACAGAACCATCCCCATCAACGTCATAAATCAGCTGTTCCTCCCACCCACACCCCCTTTTCACTAACACTACACAGCTACCATCCCAGGTATGTCCAGCTAAGAGGAGATCCTCAAATCTGTTCAGGATTCAGTTGCTGAGGATGCTTCAGCGTTACTGAGGAACCTTCCTTATCTGAGGCTATCCGTTCTGATGCTGAAGATGCTTCCTTATCCAAGGATATCAGTCTCTGATGCTGAGGACACTTTTGATCGAGGAACGCAACTCAACAAAGGCCGCATCCTTCAGATGGGGGAACTGAACTGGATTGCTTCTGACACTACAAAATGTTAGCTATGGATGTTATGTTTTTATTTCTATATGGTTGATCTCTTTAAACTGATGTCTCTTGTTGCGTATATGATGGGATGGCTTGAAACATGACATATTTAACAGTCTAATACTGGTTTTCCCAGTATCTGCTCAACTCGCCTCGACTTTACTCGCCTTTTTTGATTTTCCATAAGGAAAAACTTGTACCAGGTACTAGTATCACCTCTGTCAAGGTTCCAAGCGAGCTGAGGCAATACTAAAAGGGGAAGTGAAAGTATTGCTGGTTACTGATTGGTCGCTATGGTCATTCCTGTGTAATACTGGCATTCTGAACAATTTTGCCATACTGTCAGTACTAGCTTGACAAGCAGTTGTCGTTATTGTCAATTACATGACATTGTTATTTAAAACAGGTCTATTCGTAAATTCAATCTAGCACTCTGACAATGGAATAACGCTCTGCAATTTAAAAAAGCATTCTGTCTCTACGGTTTCTCATAGATTAAAATTTGACATTAACATAAACAGCCACATACCAAGAATCAGAAAGAAAATCCCTCGTGCTGAAATCACTTTCAATGGAAGAGGTCCCAGATGGATGTGACTGAAGCTAGGCGGAGCTAAGCGGAACGAAGTTCATTTGGCGAGAGTCAGGTTAGCTTATGATAGCTATTTAGGAGTCCTTTCAGTAGCATAATGAGTGTCTCTACATGTAAACCGAAGCATTGAGAACTTTGTAAGTGTACAGGCAGTTTATTAAAAAGAAACACATTACCGTTCACGTCTGGTTCACATACAGGCAGGCGCCTTGGGAAAACAGAAATCTGGGATGTGAAGCACTACTATGGAGAGAAGTAGAAGGAAGTTTCAACGCATGCGTGCGCTCTTGGTGTTGTTGTATGGCAGTGCTTCACAGTACCATCTGACATGCATACTATTTCACACATTTTTGCGTCACCGTGTGCATGCAGATTTCCACTCAAAGACGCTCGTCTAAACGCGAAATAAAAAGTGGGAACGCAACGCCACTTTTGCGGATTGTGTTCAGATCGTTGTCGTGTAAAGCTAGCCTAAATTTGATCCAAAATGCCCCACTCCCCCTCCTCCGCTTTTGGTGCTACCCTGACCTTTGGCTGCAGTGTAGCTGCAGCACAATAAGAAGATGCAACATGGGTACGGAAATATTCACAAGAATCCATAGAAATGGAATCTTCATGTTGTATCATCCAATATTAGTTGTACAGATGTATAGTCTATCTGATTGTAGTAGAGTGGCTGTTAACACTCTCGGGCTTCCTGATTTCGTCACTCCACTGATTGTCAATCTAATAGAGGACAGCTGTTAGGCAGGTAAGTATAAAAAGCACCGGTTACGTGGCTGGGAGCGACGGCAGTGTTTGTTGTGCCCCTCCTCCTTCGGTTGATGTGGCTGTCGTCTTTATGCAGTAGGTGTACTTCAATCTGTATTTTGAGTTGCCTTTAATAGCTACTGGGCTTATTTTGTGTCCTGTTTTTGTAGCTTTGTAGTTGCAGTGTTTGGGTTCTGTGGCCTCCTTAGCTGATGTCCACTGGATCTTGTCCAGTGGACATGGCTTGGCATTGTTGAGCTGGTTGTTTATGTTTCTCCAAGGTCTGCATTTCAGTGGAGGCTAGCGGGTGGTTATCAGAGGGCCCCACAGCAGGGGAGGTTGGGCATATCTCTGTTTCAGCCTGTGCAGAGTGTTTTCGTTTAGCTGAGTTGTTGAGGTCATCCGCTTGTTCCGTCTGTATGGCCACTGAGCGCTTATCAGAGGCTCGGCTCAAGGTTGGCAGAAAAAATGTTGGGTGCAGGAGAGAGGTGATAGTATTCGGTTAAGATCTTGGCCCCAGTCCAACTCAGCTCTGTGCTATTTGGTCTGAAGTATTCTCTGCGATTCCAAAAAAGGTTAAAATTGTCAATAAAATTCATCCTAACTGAATAGCATGTTTTTGCAAGCCAGGTGTCTGGAAAATACAAAGCTTCCCTCTGCTGGGAGTGGGCCACTGATGAAAATTTGTATTCCAAGCTCATATAGGGCCGAGAAAAGTTCCTTGAAATCTTCTTTGACATACAGCTGTTCTCTGTAGATGTCATTTGCTCCAACATGCACAATGATACGCTTGATAGTTGCATATTTTGACACCAGTTCTGCAAGCTTGTTTTTTGTGTCAGACACTGAAGCATTTGGGAAACAACATACAATCATCCTTTCCCCATTTGTATGTCTCACAGCAGTCGTCTAGAACGAGGGTTGTGGGATGAATAGGTGTCGAGTGCTGCTTCTTGTCTGTGCCCATCTTTCTATTGTTGTGGTTTGATCGCTGCCTGCTTTGGGTCTGTTCCTGGGAAATTCCTCTCCGTCCGGAGGCATTCAAATCTGTTCCATAGTGTTAGGGGCTGTGGGCTTCCCTTAGGACCACAAGCCCTGTAGTAGTTTGCTGATCTGTCTGTATTTCTGATATGAGGCCTGAAGTTAACCTCTGAATTTACTGGTGTTGAGGTAATTACTGTTCTTGTATTACGTTTTTTGGTCTGGCACCTTGCCTGTGCCAAGGCTCTGTACTCACATTTCCCTTTGTGAGGTCGATGCATTCATCTGCTCTATTAGCAGTGATATTAGACTGCTGGGTTACATTCTCTGCATTTCCAGTAGTTGCTGTACTCACTTCATGAGATGCCTCTCGTAGTTCATCTGTCGTTGATGGAAGGGCATGCATCTTTGATTCCAAAGTAGAAATCCTCTGTTCTAGCTCAGTACATTTTCGGTATGATCTCCTGGGTCTCTGGCCGGAGGAGCGCATTTTGTTTTAATCCAACTTCAAGGTGAATTGCCGTTCAGTTTTTGCTCGTTGACTTGGCTGGCTCATTTAAAGTAAAAAACTAACCACTAAAGTTTCAGATTTTAAATGTACTGGTTTCACTGTTTTTGCTAAACTAGCTTGTAAATGAAATAAAAGAATGAAAAAGAGTGGAAATTGCTAAAAGGATAGGTGAAGCAGGAGCAGTGTGAAATGCGTCCTACTCGCTTGAGTAGGCGTGTGTCTTTGTAGAGGGATTCATGAATGGTTGTCGTTCGACTCCTCCTAATTCCTTCCTTGCGTTAAATTCCTCCCTGCTTGCTCAGGTATGTTCTATTAACTGCATACATAGATTCCAGCTTGTTTGCATACACTGATTTTTAACGGACTAATAATTGCATTTCCCAGCCGTGAATTCCAGATCGTGCTGCCAATACGGAGTGGGTATGTAATACAATATTTGAATAGAGATAATAGATTAATAATGGCGTGTGTTTTAAACTGTATTCTGCCTTTCAGGTGATATGCTATAATTGTCACAGGGGTGACTACATTCCAATGGGGGGCGGAACTAATCTGTGTTAGTTTTCCCCGTAGGGAACAGCTTTAGCGAAACCATCCGGGATTAAGATGGCGGCGCACTGTCCCAAAATGTAAACATGGTAGCACAGGCTGTTGTTTAGCAATTTGCGCTGTGTTAATTTAATTATTGTTCGAATGCAGCTCAGCTGGATGGCGGGAGGAATTCGTTTCAATGATTGGTGTGCTTTTAGAGGGGGAGCACTATGCTGCAGGTATTCAACAAACAACACGACCGGGAGACTGGAGACGACGCGGGCTGGGCTACGGTGAGGACGAGCGACTGGAGACCGGAGGAAAAGACGATTACTGAGACTGGCATTCAGTGGAGGAAACCGGGAACCCTGGAAGACGGAGAATCAAGAGGGCAGCTACAGCTAAGTACCCATGGAGATGTGCTGCTAGTGTATCGTTGCTATCGGCTAGCCTTCGGTGCTGCCTGGGTGATCGTAGGCTACTGGGATTGCCTGTATTTGTGCATCGTTCCCCTGTATACTCATGTTGCTGTGCCCACTAAGAAATGTGCATGCGAGTTTGAGTTTTCACAGATTGCAGTGCTGAGTGAGTTTTCACAGATTGCAGTGTTGTGTATTTTGCACTGAATACAGCCTCCAGTAGCCTGTCCCCGAAGCTGGCCCCGCTGAGCACTCGGATGAGACACTGGCCTTCGCGTGGGTGGAGTTCGGCAGACAGGAGTGAGAAGCGAAGGCAGTGACGCTAAGTGGCCCCTTTATCGAACAGTATTATCAGTGTACCATTCAGCTGTGCTGGCTAACCTGTTTGCATGCTAGTTGGGCTGTTTTTGAACACTGTTTGAACATTGTTGTGACCTTGCTGTGACGTGCTGTGCCTTGAAGTGTCTGTCAGAGCAACCTCTGTTAATCTCATGAGTGTGACCGGCTGTGGTGTTCTTCTTGACCTTGTTGCAGCCCCAGGCCCACCAGCCGCTACCCACACTTGGGCCGAACCCCTGGGCGTTAAGCCCTGTGCCCCGGCCACTGATAACTAGCTTGCTCGCCCCCACCAGACGAGCCGTACCCGCCGCTGTCCAGCCACTGACGAGACCCCTGCTAGACGAGCCAGATCCGCCACTGACGAGGCCCCCACCAGACGGTTTGTGCCTACCACTGCCCCGCCGCTGTCCAGCCACTGACGAGGCCCCCACTAGACGAGCCGTACCCGCCGCTACCCCAATGCTGTCCAGCCACGGGTGAGGTTCCCGCCGGGCGAACCGTACCTGCCGCTGCCCCAGTGCCCTCCAGCTTCTATCCCCCCGGCCTCTACACTCTCCTGGGCCACGACGACTGAACCCCCCCCCTTCCCTTTAGTATAAATTTTACCCCCCAATAAAGATTTTTTGATTTTAACTTTATCTCTTGTCCCGGTGTGTTGTGTGGGTGTGTTGTGTTCCCTGGTGCAGAACCGTCATAGTGGGCCTTGAGCGCCCTCCCTTGGTCACATAATCCCACAGGACTCAAGTCCATTCCAATAGGCGTTGCTGTTTTGTCTAGATTGTGACACGGCCTCATCTCTACTGTCAGTGCATTGAACTTGTGTGGGTAATACTTGTGATGGTAATACTGTCCCTGGGTGGCAATTTATAATAATGCTCTGGGGGGGCGTAGTTGACTATCTTTTGGGGACTTACACTCCCCTCACTTTACCGTTTTGCCACATTTTTGGCGCAGTCGGCAGGATTGCACACTTCAAGTAAGACGTGGATTCCTTTATTTATTTATTTTTTCTTGTGAATTCATTTTGTGTTGTATTATCTTGTGTGTGATTTTTAGTGTTTTTGGTGATACGGTGGGCAGCAACACTAAGACAAAACAGCAACAGTCTGGACGGGAAATTGATGGAGGTAACTGGGTTGTATACTGCATAAGAGTTGGTGGTAAGTTAGTGGGGGGGGGGCTATGAATGAGGAAACACTGCAGCGACCAATTGTTGGAAATATGGACGCAGAAATGCAACAACTCCGAGATAGGGTTGCGCAGCTCCAGGCTGAGAAAGACAGTTGGCTGCAGCAGCAGACTAGGCTTTCCGGGCAGGCCACGGTTTCTCAACCTGCAGCTGTGCCACCATCTACAGGGGTAGTAACGGAGAAATTTGTTTTTATCCCTAGGGACAAGAAATGTCCTATGTTTTCAGGCAAGACAGGATTGGGTTTTGATGAGTGGGAGGAGGAAGTACAGGCCTGTATGAGGGCTCGCCATCTTGCTCCTGCTGATCAAGCTTTCTTTTTGTTCTACCATCTTGAGGGGGAAGCAAAAGAGGAGATTAAATATCGGTCTACCGATGAACGGAAAGATTCAAAGAAAGTTATAGCTATCTTGCGTGAATTATACGGTTGCTCTCAGTCGCATGTTTTATTACAGGAAGCCTTTCTCGAGGAAGCAACAGGAGGGTGAGGGCCTACTGGAGTTTTCCTTGGGCCTGATGAGTTTGATGGGGAAGATCAGACAGGTTGCACCCGACGCCGTACCCAACTCTGAGGTAATGTTACGAGATCAGTTCATCGAGTATGTGATGGATGGTGCGCTACGTAGAGAATTAAAACAGCTAGTCCGTCGTAAGCCAACCGCCACTTTGCTTAAAGTTCGGGGGGAGGCCATTAGGTGGGAGCGTGAAGGCATGCCTGTGGGTATGAGAGCACGGAGTCAGTCTGTCCCCTCTGCGTACGGCTTAATCTATGGAGTGCAAGGTGATTCTCACCCCGCAGCCGGAAGTCCTACACCAAACCCAGAGCTAGTAGAACTAAAAGAGATTTTAAAACGTCAGCAAGAACAGCTGGACCTTCTTACGCGCAGCATTAGTCTCCTCCAGGCCCCTAAACAACCAAGTAGGCCCTGTAGGCGGTGTCAGCAGCCTGGACACTATGCCCGGGATTGTGATGTCCCGAGGGTTCCCCCTCATCCTAGTACGTCTACTTCTTCCCAGTCCAACTCAGGCCCTACCCAGTCCAGGCAGGGGCAGGGAAACTAGCACCCACCGACCTGTTGAGCCGCAGCTCGGGTGGGGTTTCTAAGGGCTCAGGTGGAGCAAGGGGAGGGGTAGGGACTGTGCCACAGTTAATGTCCTCTTGTCCAAACATACAGCTGAATATGGGGGGTGTGGATGTACTATGTCTTTTGGACACCGGTTCTATGGTGTCAACCATTACTGAAACCTTCTTTAGGCAGCACTTTGAACCCTGGGGGCAAGACCGCCTTAGGCAGTTCCAGTGGCTGCAACTTCGAGCCGCGAATGGTCTGGCAATCCCATACCTAGGCTACTTGGAGCTGGATATCAGGCTTTGTAACAAAGATATCCCAGGCTGTGGGGTGTTGGTAGTGAGAGATCCTCCGGGACGCTCTATGTCCCAGGTGTGTTGGGGATGAATATCATTAGTAAGTGCTACTATGAACTGTTTGGTCCACAGGCCACCTTGCCTTTTGAATCTCTTTCTGTTGCACAGGTCCCTAGTCCAGTTTTCGAAGCATTGCAGCAATGTCACCAGGCCAATGTATCTTTTTTGTCGACTGATAGGACTGTCTGGGGAGGGCGGGCACATCGGATTGGGGGAGGGATGCTAAAATTTGTGGCTGCCACTTGTTCTAGTCATAGCACTGGTCAGTCAGCCCTCTTTGAGCCCCTGTCGTCTGGCTTGCCGGGTGGTCTTCTGGCATCTCCTGCTTTAGTTCAGGTTTCTAATGGCACTGCGTACATTCCTGTTGTCAATGTTGGTACAAGTGATGTTCTCTTATACCCACGTTCTATCCTGGGTAGTTTGACTGAGGTGTATGTTACTAGCATGCCCCCGGGGATAGCTGAGGTTAGAGTAACCCATGCTCTGGTCCACGACCAAGAAGCACCTGATCCCATTGTGTCAAAAATTGAGGGCCTTGATTTGTCAGCCTTGAGTGATCATGAACAGGGTCACGCCCGTTCCCTCCTGCTAAAGCACCAATCTGTGTTTGCCACTCATGAGGGGGACTTGGGTTGTACCTGCCTTATATCTCATGAGATTCCTCTGCTCGATAACACTCCCGTCAGGCAGCGTTACCGTCGGTTACCCCCCTCAGAATATGACGTGGTGAAGTCTCACATCCAACAATTGTTGGAAAACCAAATAATTCGAGAAAGCTGTAGCCCAAATGCGTCCCCCATTGTCCTTGTTAAAAAGAAGGACAGGAGTCCACGGTTGTGTGTGGATTACCGCCAGTTGAATAGCAAGACTCGGAAAGATGCCTTTCCACGTCCTCGCATCGAGGAAACGCTGGATGCTCTTTCCGGGGCCTCCACGCTTGACCTCACAAGTGGGTATAACCAGGTGCCCGTTGCAGAGCCCGATCGAGGTAAAACTGCTTTCTGCACGCCATTCGGCCTGTTTGAATGGAACAGGATGCCGTTTGGGCTCTGCAACGCCCCTAGCACCTTCCAACGGCTTATGCAGCGGCTATTCGGAGACCAGCAGTGCCAATCTTTGCTATTGTATTTAGACGATGTGGTCATTTTTTCATCCTCTGTCGAGCAGCATTTACAGCGGTTGGAGGTGGTTGTCCACCGGCTGCAGTAAGAGGGCTTAAAAGCCAAGTTGGAGAAATGTGCTTTCTTTCAGTGGGAGGTGGGTTATTTAGTCGGTTGGTAGGAATGGCAAGCGTACACACACTATAATAATAATAATAAGTTTATTTTATATAGCGCCTTTCTCAAACCCAAGGTCGATTTACATAGTAGGAAGGCAGGGAAACACAATAACAAACAAACAAAACAATACAACAGAGACAAAGGCAGGGAAACACAATAACAAACAGACAAAACAATACAACAAAGACAAAACAATACAACAAAGACAAGTTATCTGTATGGAACTATGTGTTGGGTGTGGAGGAGAAGTGATCATTAAACAGAAAGGTCTTGAGATGTGCTTTGAAGAAAGGAAGAGAAAGACAGGCACGAAGGGATTGGGGGAGGGAGTTCCAGAGTTTGGGGGCCAAGGCACTAAAGGACCTGCCACCCAGGGTGGAGAGTCTGGAGCGGGGTATAGCCAAGAGGTTTTGGTCAGAGGATCTGAGTGAGCGGGAAGGAGTGTAAGGGGTCAGGAGGTCGCAGATGTAGGGGGGAGCAAGGTTGTGGAGGGCTTTGAAGGTGAGTAGTAGTACTTTGTATTTGATCCGGGACGGAACTGGTAGCCAATGGAGTTGATGGAGAATGGGGGTGATGTGTGCTGATCGTCTGGTATGGGTGAGGAGCCTGGCTGCAGTTTTGAATATATTGTAGTCTTTGAAGGGTTTTAGTGGGGAGACCAAGGGAAAGTGAGTTGCAGTAATCTAAACGGGACATAATGAAAGAGTGAACCAAAGTCTGTGCATCACTATCAGAGAGGAAGGGTCGGAGGCGTGCAATGTTACGGAGGTGAAGAAAAGCAATCTTAGTGAGTGATTTGATGTGAGGATCAAAGCTAAGGGTGGAGTCAAGCTGAATGCCAAGGTTTTTAACAACAGGGGTGGAGTGGACAGATGAGCCATCAATGTTGAGAGTGTGATGGGGAGATTTGGTGAGGATGCTTTTAGGGCCAATCAGAAGAATTTCGGTTTTGTCTGTGTTGAGCTTGAGAAAATTGTTTTGCATCCATAATTTTAAGTCAGAGAGACATTCAGTGAGGGAGCGTGGTGGGGGGTCAGAGGGAGAGGGAGTGGTAAAATAGAGTGGGATGTCATCTGCATAGCAGTGGAAGTTGAGACCGTGGCTGCGAATAATCTGGCCAAGAGGGAGGATGTATATGAGAAAGAGGAGGTCCAAGTACAGAACCCTGGGGGACACCGCGAGTGACCGGGGACTTGGGGGACTGATGTGGACCAAGTGTTACAAACTGCTTTCTGTTGGTGAGGTATGACTGAAACCAATTGAGGGCTTTGCCAGAAACACCAATAGCAGACAGACGGGAGATTAGAACATTGTGGTTGATGGTATCGAAAGCAGCACTAAGGTCAAGGAGAATGAGAATGTTAAGTGAACCAGAGTCAGCAGACAGGAGGAGGTTGTTCACTATGCGTAGAAGGGCAGTCTCTGTACTGTGACGTGAGCGGAAGCCAGATTGAAAGGACTCATACAGGTCGTGGTGGTTAAGAAAGGTGTGTAGTTGTGAGGCCACCACTCTTTCCAGTACCTTGGCCAGGAAGGGGAGGTTGGAGATAGGGCGGTAGTTTATTAGTGATGTGGGGTCGGAGTCAGGTTTTTTTGAGAATGGGTGTAACTGCAGCAGTCTTTAGGGCAGCAGGCACCACACCCGAGTTGAAGCAGGTGTTAACAATCAATGTAATGGGTTCAGACAGGGATGTGGAGCAGGCTTTAAGTAGAGGGGTGGGGGCAGAGTCAAGCTGACACGATGAGGAGTGGGACTTAGTAATGATGTCAGTGATGGTGAGGGAGTCAGTAGTGGTGAAATGAGAGAGCTGAGGGCCCAGAGAAGGAGGAGAAGAAGAGAGAGATAGTATTGGGGTTGAAGGAGTGGTAGATTTGGCTAATTTTATCATCAAAGAAGTGTAAGAAGGCCTGGCACTGCTCAGGGGTCTCCTTTTAGGAGTTTGTCCACAGTCCTGAATAGGGTTTTTGGCCTGGACATGGAGGAGGTTATGAGTGAGGAGTAGTAGTTTGAGCGGGCAGCATTGAGTGCATCCCTATATGTCTGAATATGTTCGGTGTAGAGCATGGAGTGCATTGTAAGGCCGGTTTTCTTGTATAGCCGTTCAAGACGGCGGCCAGCGGCCTTTAGTTGCCTCAGCTCAGGGGTGAACCAGGGGCATGTACACTAGATTCAACATTACCATCCCGAAACACACTATTCAGCATCGCCACCAACCCACCACACACACACTAGATTCAACATCACCATCCCAAGACACACACACACACTAGATTCATTACCATCAGTCCAAGACACACACACTAGATTTAACATAAGACACATACACTCCTGCCAATGATTAAAAGCCATCAGCAGTTGGCCAACTTCATTAGTGGATTCATCCCAACAGAACTCAGACACCAAGCCAACGTAACATCTTATGATCTGTTTAATAAACTCGTTGCCGCAAACCCAGCCCACCACAGCCACCCCAACATGACCTTTAAACAGTTTATACAGTTTCTGGGGCTAAAGAATCCCTCCTCTGAAGACGCTGAGCTCAATCCGGCGTTTCCGTAGCTACCATTCTCTTGTGGGCGGTGTCTGGGGGAGTCAGGTGTAAGAGTAGGCTCTGCAAGAGCAAGGTCAACCTCTGAGCTCCAGTTAGAGTCCAGGCCAGGTCTATGGCTTCCTCATCTGGTGACTGGCGTGTTTCCGCCACGGGGAAGTGGTTCACTTCTTGTGCTTCTTCCTCTTGGCCGTTGGTCTGTGGCCCGCCTTGCCCTGCTCCACATTGGCCAGGAGGAGGTCGGGGGCGCCCCGTTTGCCCGGCGTCTTCTTGCTGGACATGACGTCGTCCTTGGAAAGTGGCTGGATGATGGCGCCCGCCTTTGTCACAATCCGCGGCGCCGTCAGCTTTCGTACCGCCAACTCCGGGTTCCATGTAGAACCGAGAGGAGAACGGATGCTCCTTTCAAACTGGCCAGGGTTCTCAAAGGGGAACGGAAGCTGGCTGACCTGGAGACAGAAGAGGGCAGAAGGTGAGGGCAGAGAGGAATGGAGAGAGAGAAGAGAGGGATGGAGAGAGAGAAGAGAGGGAGAGAAAACAGATAGAGGTGAGGGCAGAGAGGAATGGAGAGATAGAAGAGGAATGGAGAGAGAGAAAACAGATGGGTGAGGGCAGAGAGGAATGGAGAGAGAGAAGAGGGGAATGGAGAGAGAGAAGCGGGAGAGTAAACAGATAGAGGTGAGGGCAGAGAGGAATGGAGAGATAGAAGAGAGGAATGGAGAGAGAGAAAACAGATGGGTGAGGGCAGAGAGGAATGGAGAGAGAGAAGAGGGAGAGTAAACAGATAGAGGTGAGGGCAGAGAGGGAGGGAGAGAGAGAATATAGAGAATAGAGAAAGAGGGAAGAGACAAAGACGGGATAGAGAGTTGCGAGAGAATGAAGAGTGAGGAGAGAGGAAGAAGAGAGGTATTAGTGATACATTAGTCCTGGGTATTTGGGTATCTGAGCCTATTCCCATAGATTGATAAAGTGTAGCAGGGAGAGCAGGTGAAGAGCGTGTGCCCCTCCTGTAGTTCCATCTCTAACCTGGTGGGCGGCGACAGAGGAGTCTCGCTTCTCTGAGATGATGACTGCTGGAAGCTTCCGGTCTTTCCTGGGCACGGAAGGCGGAGCTTTCTTCAAGAAGCTAAAATACAAAATCACCATGGTGTCAACAAGTCATGTCAACTGACATCACTTCCTGTAAGCCAACTTGAAGGAAGCAAAAACACACACACACACACACACACACGGGGCTTACCGCCTGCGTTTGTGCTTCTTAACCGGGACGCCGAGCCCTCCCCACTGGCCCCACCCGGGCAGTGTTAAGTCCACGTCTTTAGGTTTGCTCGCCTCCTCCTGCTTCCGTTTTTCCTTCAGGAAGTCCGACACGACATCATCTCCGGCGAACGCCTCGCGGATCACGTCCGTCTGTTCGTCCAGGGCCTTTAGAGGAACAGAAAAAACGTCATCACGTGAAGCATGACAACACCTCTCCCTGGGAACCATGACAACACCTCTCTCACGGAACGAGCTACAGGTCTGTGTACCCATCGGATTACCGACTCTCACTCTCTCTTACACACATACAGCACTTGCACACACGCACATGCACACAGAGGGTCGTCGGATCAGTCTCTCACCTCATCCTCGGCGTCTTCAACAGCCGGTGCCGTCATGGGAACACGGATGCTCTTGGCTTGCTTGGTCAGCACCTGTTCTAGGTCGATGATCTTCTGGCGACGTTTCACCTTAGGGGCATGCTTATTCCCATGACCACTCGCTGCCACTGCCTCGGACTCCACCTGGGCCAACAGACACAGCAATAATCCATGAATATGGACCCTTTCAACAATAAAAACAAAAACAATGCTTGAACGTTCTATTTGGGCCCCAATCTACTTCCTCTGCATTAAGATACCATATGGAATGTTAAAACGAAAGCCTTGTGGGGCCAACTATGATGCTGATAATGGAACTATCTTGAAAGGGTCCATACAAGGATACAAGAAGGTTTATTTGTCACATACATAGCAATACTAATGTAAAGTATGACATTTCGTTTGGTGTTCAGCTTTTTCTGTGCAAGTGTGAAGAAAGAAGAAAGATCAAGAAATAATAAATAGCAAGAGAATAAAAAGTGAAGTGTGTGTACAGTCCATGTGCAAGTGTGTAAAAAAGTAGTTTATATAGTCTTGTTCAGGGTACGGATTGCTTGAGGATAGAAGCTCCTCCTCAGTCTCTATTATCTGGTCTTGTAGCAGCAGAGACGTTTGCCTGACCTCAGTCTTTTAAAAAGTCCATGATCAGGATGTGAGGAGTCCTTTACAATACATTGGGCCCTGGTACATAGTCTTTTCTTGTAGATCTCCTGCAGGGTAGAGAGAAGTGCTCTGATGGTGCGTTCGGCAGATCGCACCACTCTCTGTAAGGCACTGCAGGTCACGGGCTGTACAGTTCCCATACCAAGTGATGATGCTACTTGTCAGAACACTCTCCACAGCTGAGGAGTAAAAGGCCTTCAAGGTGGGTGTTGATACTTTGAACTTCCTCAGATGACGTAGGAAGTAGTCTTTGCCTTGATTTCCTCAGTGTGTGCTAGGGTGTTAACAGTCCATGTTAGATCGTCAGTGAGGTGTACTCCCAGGTATTTGAAGCTTGTGAATCTCTCCACTGGCAGCCCACTGATCTTTAGTGGAGTGTAATCTCTGCTCTGTTGTTTCCTGTAGTCCACCACCATTTCCTTTGTTTTGCTGACATTCAAAGTGAGGTTGTTGGACTGGCACCACTGGGCTACCTCATCCACCTGGTTCAGATAGGCCTGTTCATTCGCCTTATTCACCCGGCGGCCAGAACGAGGCTAAAGGGCACACTTGCCATTACACCTCAGTCTAGCAGATGGTGGTGCTAATGCACTCCATTTGCAAACTGCCAAAAAAAAAAAAGCTCACCGAAAAAGAAGGGTTCACTGGCCTGTTTTTGGCAGTTTGCAAACGGAGTGCATTGCCACCACCATCTGCTGGACTGAGGTGTAATGGCAAGTGTACCCTTTAGCCTCGTTTTGGCCGCCGGGTGAATAAGGCGAATTGTTGTTGGTGTTCAGGCCCACCACCACTGTGTCATCTGCAAATGATTGATTAATGATTGAGGTGTGACTGCTGCTGGCTCTGCAGTCATGGGTGTAGATGTTATACAGCAGAGGACTCAAAACACAGCCCTGTACAGCCTGTGCTGATGGTTAAGGTGTCAGATGTCAGACCACCCATCCTGACCACCTGTGATCGGTCAGTGAGGAAGCTGTGAACCCATTTGCAAATGGTGCTGTTTAATCCAAGAGTCTTCATCTTTATGACCAGAGTGTGGGGGACTATGGTATTGAATGCTGAACTAAAGTCAATAAACAGCATTCTCACATACTTCCCCTTTCCTCCCTCTAGGTGGTTTAGGGTGGTGTGCAGGAGGTTGGAGATGGTATCGTCTCTGGACCTGTTTGTTCTATAGGCAAACTGGAGGGGGGGTCGAAGGAACTTGGTAAAGATGAGCAAATGAAGTGCTTTGAAAAGCTTGTGAAGAATTTCATCACTGTTGATGTCAGGGCCACTGGGCGGTAGTCATTTAGGCATTACATGATGGGCTTTTGTTTTTTGGCATAGGTACAATAGTGGCATGTTGGAACAGTAGCTTGAGCCAATGACGTGTACACGTCACATACACACATATACATGATTAACAATCAGAGCAATAATCAATATACACAATCAATAATCACACACACACACACACATCACAAACACTAATAATCAATCACTATACACTATCAAACAAACACTCAGACACACAATGACCTATCAACACAGAAACAATAATCAAACACACACACACACACACACACACACACACACACACACACACTAGCATCCACACACACACACCACACTAGAGGGGTGCCAGATGGACATGTAAATCAGCCAATCATACCATGGGGGCGGTGTCACTGTGCGTCTCTGTCAGTAGCTCCGTCTCCTCCAGCGTGCGGACTCGTGTTGTGTCCTCATCCAGCAGTGTATCCATGGAAGCGACTCCTACGGTTGCCAAGGGGGCAGCATCTTGTTGTCCTTGCTTGGCCAGACGTCCGAAGAGCGCATTAAGCTCGGATGCAGCTGCTTCATCCATCTGGTCTTCCTCCTCCTCCTCCTCCTCGCTGGTCTCCGCTATGGTGAAAGAGATGCTGGGACCACCAGCAGCCTGGGAAGTCTCTTCTGCAGGAGAGGTGGAGATTTTACTGGTTTACATCAGAGCACATACAGGTATGCGCGCACACACACACGCACACCTACACACACTCAAACACATGCACGCATAACCACATACACACTCACGCACACTCCAGCACGCACCATCCTTCTGTCTGGCTTCTTCGTCGACCTCCTCCTCCTCCTCGTTCGTCTTCCTGAGCTGCCTGCGACGGGCGAACTCTCCCAGCAGCCTTTCCTCCTCCGTCTCCTCTGTCTCCGCGTCGCCCTCTCCTCCTCCCGACGCCGCCACCTCTGTAGGCTCACTGCAGTACCACAGAGAGACAGACAGACTAAGTCAGATCACACAATCGACAGCAGAACAGCAGGAAACGGGAGGCTCATATAGAGCCCATCAGGTCATATAGAACACATTTTATTGAACAATGAGGTTTGTATTTTTATCAAAAATAAAAAACTCAAAATGCACTGTTCCAAATTATTATGCACATTAGAGTTTCAAGACATTTTATAGGTTGTAAAGAACTAAAAATGGTCATTGGTTTAATTTGCAGCATTAGGAGTACATATAAATTAAATAAGAAGTTATTTCAATCAAAAACATCTTAACAGGCCAAGTTACATGTTAACATAGGACCCCTTCATTGATATCACCTTCACAATTATTGCATCCATTAAACTTGTGAGTTCTTGGAGAGTTTCTGCTTTAATGTCTTTGCAGGATGACAGAATAGCCTCCCAGAGCTGCTGCTTGGATGTAAACTGCCTCCCACCCGAGGTCATTTTCACACCGTCAGGGACACAAAGGGGCCTACCAGCGCTCTCCCCATGATTCCGGCCCAAAACATGACTCTGCCACCTCCTTGCTGACGTCTCAGCCCAGTTGAGACATGGTGGCCATTCACCAACCATCCATTACTCCATTACTAATCCATCTGGACCATCTAGGGTTGCACGGCACTCATCCATAAACAAAACTGTTTGAAAATTAGTCTTCATGTATTCCTGAGCACACTGCAACCGTTTCTGCTTGTGAGCATTGTTTAGGGGTGGCCGAATAGTAGGTTTATGCACACTTGCAAACTTCTTGAGGATCCTACACCTTGAGGTTTGCGGGACTCCAGAGGCACCAGCGGCTTCAAGTACCTGTTTGCTGCTTTGCAATGGCATTTTAGCAGCTGCTCTCTCAATCCTATGAATTTGTCTGGCGGGAAACCTTCCTTATTATGCCTTTGTCTGCACGAACCCGCCTGTGCTCTGAATCAGCGTCAAATTTCTTCACAGTACGATTATCACGCATACGTTTTCGGGAAATATCCAATGTTGTCATACCTTGTCCAAGGTAGTGCACAATTTCACGCTTTTCAGCAGCAGAGAGATCCTTTTTCTTTCCCATATTGCTTGAAACCTGTGGCATGCTTAATAATGTTGAACATCCTTCTTAAGTAGTTTGCCTTTAGTTTGCCCGGTGAGCCCAATCAATCATCACAGGTGTCCGAGATTGATTTCAATGACCCAAAAAGCCCTGAGACACAATACCATCCACAAAAAAATAAATGTTTATGACACTTAAATCCAATTTGCATAATAATTTGGAACACGCTGTAGACACCATCAGGTCATATAGAACACATCAGATCATATAGAACACATCAGATCATATAGAATACATAGAACACACCAGACAAGGACTCTACTTCCTTTGTCAGCTAAGGAAATTCAAAGTTTCTACATCCATCATGAAGGCCTTCTACACTTCAGCGGTTGAGAGTGTTCTAACTGGTAGCATCATCACCTGGTATGGGAACTCCACAGTTAGAGATTGTAGTACTCTGCAGAGAGTAGTGCTCAGCTGAACGCATACTATAAGAACTCAACTCCCTGCTCTACAAGATATCTATTCCAGAAGAGTACTCCTAAGAGCCCAAAAGATTCTGAAGGACTCTTCTCATCCTAACAATGGATTATTCCTACCGCTGAAATCAAGAAGACGCCTATGTAGTCACAAAGCCAGAACTGAGAGACTCAGGAGAAGTTTTTATCCCCAGGCCATCCGAACTCTGAACTCACACTATACTGACTTTGCACACATTCACTCCTCAGCACTCTCAAACATTTCCCAACTCTGAATTCACACTATACTGAATTTGCACTCATTCACTCCTTAGCACTCCCCCCCCCCCACACACACACACACACACACACACACACACACACACACACACACACACACGCACACACACCTACATGAATTTTAGCACTTTTACTCTTTACACTTATCTCTCTCCCTATGCTACAGACCTTTTATTTATTTTCTTATTTCATCACACGTCAAAACACACACACACATCTGACTTTCTCCAACTTTTGCACATCTCCATAGAACTTTTTATTTATTATTTTTGATTTCTCCTCCATCTATCTACCCATGTCCTTGATTGCCTAGCCTTTCTATCACTGTCATCACCTCATACATACAGCACACTGCTTGCTACAGTAAGCCTCCTCTACATACTTAATTTCACTGCATTTCTTACTTCCAGTAACTATATGCATGTGACAATAAACTTCCTTGTATCCTTGTATATATAGAGCCCATCAGATCATATCGAACATATCAGACATGTGACTGTGTCTTGTGTGCATCCTGCCTCTTAACACTGTGCTGATGTCAAATATGTGATGCTGTCCCACACTACAGGGTCCCTCACGGTTCTGGACAGCAGACATCTCAATAGCTAGCTTGTTTACTAACAAAAACCCTCACTGAAAAGACGCATCGCGCAGAATATAATATGTTATCAGTGCAGTCTTGTGGTGGTCATTGATGGACATGGCACGCAATCCTCTTTTGACGGATAGAATCCTACCTGTCCGATCCTACCTGTCTGTCCGCACCCTATCTGTTCGTCTTCATCCTACCTGTCCGTCATCACCTCATCTGTTCCTGCCTGTTGTTCCTTCCCTACCTTTTGGTACTGATCCTACCAGACCCTACCTGTCGGTACTGACCCTAACCGTTTGTCCTCATCCTAAACGGTTGGCACTGACCCTACCTGTCGGTCGTGACCACGATGCTCTTTGGTTCTGCCTCCATTGCTGTTGGCATGACAGCAGTCATCTTCATCCAGGGGTTTGCCCCCTCCTTCTGATTGGCCGATGCATCGTTAGCGATGTCGGGCAGTGTCTGGTCATCATTGGTCAGAGTGGGGTCGTTGTTGTCATCGTCGTGGTCACTGTCACCGTGGAGTTCAGTGGAGGGGAGGGGCTTGTGGGTGAGTTGGCGGTTGAGTTCGAGCTGTTCTTGCATGTCCTGACGAGCCTGAGAACACACACACACAATTAACACACACACAAACACACCCCTTATACACACACACACACCTTTAATACACACACTGTTAACCCCCACCCACCCACACACACCGTTAACATACACATGGTTAACACACACTCAACCCCCAACCACACACACACATACACACACCATTAACAGACACACATAGATCTTTAACACATACACACACCTCCAAACCCCACCCCCCATACACACACACTCACCCCAAGGTCATATTTGGCCATGATTGCTTTGGACTTGGCCCATTTCCCACTGTTCTGATGCTTCAGAGACATCCTCTCCTGCAGGGAGAAAGAGATAGAAAGCGAGAGAGACAGAGAGAAAAAGAGACGGGCGGACATAAATGTCCTGTTCAACAAATAACAGTGAAATAAACTAAAAAACTAAATGCAAACCAAAAAAAAACCCACCACAAGCAGTCTTGTAAACAGTTATCAGTTATCTGCATCATCATCACACACACACACAAAAAACACACCTTTATTCATCTCGTCTCTTAATGTTCTCTCCCGTTTCTCACCTCGATCCTGTTTTTCTCCATTTTCTGCAGTTCCTCCATGGCCCTCTCGGGGTCACTCTTGCACATCTCCTCAAACTGCTTCAGGAAGGCTTTCCTCTTCGCCTTCTGCTGCACCTTATGGTATCTGACATCACACACACACACACACATATTAGCACTGAAGCACCAATAGACAATAATGAATATGTGGTCATTAAAAACATATGCACACTAAAGGCCTCGGCTTCTGGTCACTCAGCAAAAACACAGGCAGCACCGAGTAGATGGCCAATGGATGGACTAAGAAGTAGGGCAACGAATATTCTAAATTTGAATATATATTTGAATAGTTTTACAGAACAGAATTTCGAAGGTGAAAATGAATATTCGAATGTGGAAAAACACGCGGCGGTCTGCTTTGCGAGTGAGCGCGCTGCAACAGGAGTCGCACTGTTGGGCACAGCGTCACTGCTGAAAGTTGACTTACATGCAAGATGTCAGAAAGTGCAGAGCATTGAAGTCTTGAGTTCGTGAATTGGCTACCATTCTTTCATTGTGTAATCGCTGCGTACGTGCATTCTCCCTCCTGCAGATTTGCGTTACGTAGCCAAGTGCTTAATATTGCAAAAGTTGAAAAAATAAATGTGTTTATTGTACAGAAAATAAATAGCCTATACTGTCATACTGTCAGTTAATTGGCTACAGTGCAGTGAAGAGTTTGGAGAGTGAAGTCATGATAGGGCAACTTGGAGTTTTATGAAAATAATTTACAAACCATGGGCCATGACGCCTCTATTTCTTGCAGCTGTTAAAACACCAGCTATATAGTTTAAATAACCACCAACATTCGTTTTTGCTGTACAGATTATTTCTGACAAGAAATAGCATTCAACATTTGTTTATTGTTGCTCATTTTTAACAGTGATGTTTTAATCACAAAATGTCTTCCCTAACAATTTGACAACAGCTAGTTGTGAAGTAGACTATTCAACTAGCCTGCTTGCTTGACAAAAAGGTTTAAATTGAAAGTAAGTGATTGTGTATGTGTAGGGTGTATTTCATACACCCTACCCTGAATATTTTATACATCCATGTCTACACTATTCCAGATTTGTTTGAATTTTAAATCTCTCCTTGATATCTTTAGGGTTAGCAGGTCTTCCTTTCCCTAATATCTTTAAGATTAGCAGTAGGCTATCCTACGAATCTCGATAAATGGGTTAGCAAGATATGTTGTGCTCTAAGCCAGGGTATGCGGTGACACGAAAGTGGCTGTTTTAGCGTCGCTGTATCACCATGGTGTCTTATGCTGCCAACCAAACCTGGTCGGGAACAGATTATGTGCCAAGATATAGCTCAATTAGTGTAAAACTACCGCCTACTGACCAATCAATTATCTTGAATATCTTACAGGTGGAGCTCTGCCTCTCCAAACATTTTGGATCTCGCAGGCGCTTTAACAGTGTTGTGCATGCAAATATGCCACTATGAATGTGCATACCATACAACATCTGTTGACAATCGATTTGTTTGATGTTATAGGCTAAACACTAAAAATGGCCGCAGTCTAGATTACGCTATCGCTCATAAACACGGAAGAAATCGTTTTTAATAGGCGATCTTGTGCGTCTCCACGTTTCACAATTGGCCAACATCATCCCAACACAGAGAACGCGCACAGATGAGCTGAAAGCCTAGTTTTACAAATAGATCACATAACTGCTATCGTAGTATCACTTAAAGGTTGTATCAGCGATTCAGGCCCAAAAAAGGCCCAAACATAAATGATCACATTGATTGCTGATACAACCTTTAACTTATACCCTGAGTTAAGTCTTTGTGTAACTTCGATATGTCTAGATAGCCTAGATATGTCTAACTTGCTTCGTAGTATACCCCACTGGTCTTCCTCTCCCTAATATCTTTAGGGTTAGCAGGTCTCCCTGTCCCTGATATCTTTAAGGTTAGCAGGTCTCCCTGTCCCTGATATCTTTAGGGTTAGCAGGTCTCCCTGTCCCTGAACTGAACTGTACTCTGGTTGATCTTTGACCTCTGCGGAGCTCACTTCTTGCTCTTGATCTTGCGCTCTCTCTTGGCTTTGGACTCGTAGTAGGATTGCAGCGCTCGAGCCTTCTGCAGCTCCGCACGTCGCAGCTGGGCCTGGGGACCACAACAACAGCAACCATTAAACAACAACAACAACAATCATCATTAAAACAACAACAATCACCATCATTAAACAACAACAGCAGCAGCAAACAGAAAGTCAAACATTTACACACACACACACTCACGCACACATACAGACATACACACACACACACAGACACACAAGCCCCCTTCACCTCTTCCAAACTCATGGCCTGCAGCTGCGCCTCTTCCACAGGGGTCAACACGGGGTCAAGGGTTGGCTGCCGGTGGGCGTGAAGCACAGCAAACACCTCCTGCTCCAGCGGAGTCTGAGTCTGAGCAATGCACACATTAATCAATCAATCAATCAATCAATCAATGAATTAATCAAAATCAATCAATCAAAAATAACCTCCTGCTCTAGCAGTGTGTCTGATCAATGAAAACATCAATCAATACACCAATTAATCACTCAAAAACACCAATTGACCCGTCGCTAAGCGCCACCCTTAGAACGCTGATGAGCCAATGACAGTCCAGCTTCAATGGGACTCGGACATCAGCTCGGATAACTCCATAGGAAACAACAGGGAGCAGGCATAAAATGACAAATTAATGGTTATTTATGGAGTTTATTAACTCAAAAAAACGATAACCATGGTCAAACGTTTTGCATAGGGGACGTGTAATACTGATAGTCTCTCGTGTTTGCAACAGCTCAACGTAATGTAGGCTACTAAGCCAATAACGTGGGCACAGGTTCCCTGTTAAATCCCAAGATGAAAATGCTCATTACAGGGATGCAAACAGAGGTATGGTCAAAAAGGAGTGAGATTATCGAAGCCCACGCCCCCACAGGAAATATCATATAATTACATTTTGCCACCACCTCTGCAGGGGCGGAGTCAGAGGGGTGGCTCCGGGTGGCACAGGCCACCCTTGAGATTCGATTGGCCACCCCCAAATCTTAGTCTACAATTGGCCATTAACATGGTCTAAGGCAGGACCTTTCTTGATGCACTTGCAGCAGTTTGAAGTATCAGACGTCAGAAATGTAAGTGGCAAACACCCTTGCCTTTATTGGCCTACAGGCTACTGCTTGTGCTAACACGCAAAGATATCTATGTACCTATTGCATCTGCCAGTGCCTATTTATCTAATCACACACTTAAGTCGCCGACATTTGATAGGTCATTAAAGTTTCAAGTTTCTTGAGAACTTTACTGATCATTAATCATCCAATCGGTAGACATGGAACCGGTTATGTGGTTGCCCTGCAACAAGTTACCGCACGTGAAAATGTAATTAATAATTTGCCCATACTTGTTGTGATCATAATATTGAGATTTAGAAAGATGAAATTGCTCACATACACAATACACTCCTTCATACCACCCTCAAGTTTCTTGAGAACTTTAAAGAAAATAAACAAATAGACAAAAAAATGTTTGTCACAAAAATGTTCTTTATATGAAAATACACTGTCCCAGTTCCTTCCCTTATTCTGTCTGCTGGGGCCTGACTTTGGCTGGTAGCTGGCTTGTCTTGACAGAGGAGCTGGGCCACACTGGGTAGATATGATGGTAGCCACTCTCTCTGTGTGTATAGCACTCTGGCAGTGATTCAACAGAGCATGCACTCCCTTGTTAGCATAATTAATCTCTTTCATGCAGAAAGTATATTTGGCATGTCCCTTTTTTTCAATTTTTTTGAAAAAGTCTGACATTTTGAATTTGTGTTTGGCTGTCTTGACCTCAATCTCTGTTTCAACCTGTAACCAAGACCAGTTCCAATTTGTTTTACAACCCTCATCCACTTTCTTAACTGTTAGTGCCTCACTCTCATCAAATTCTCTCATTCTGTAAATGAAAAGTTGCATATATTAGCCATAGTGTTACCCTAGACCTGACAGTGTCATAACAGAGTGCAAAATAGTTCACTTCACTTTGCCCCTTTCTCAATGCCCCAAAATAAGCGTTATTCTGCACGAAAATGTACAGTTAAAATGTATCAACAGTAGTGCGGTCTGTCTGTTAGGATAAGCCCACACATCAGTTTCTCGCCCTTATGTTGTAGGTGTCATTGAAAATAAGTCAGTTCGTCACTTGGGGTTGCATTTACGAAAAGGCCTAGACCAGCGGCTCATTAGGCTACTAGACGTCAACAAGCTGCTAGTCTAAACAAGTATGTTACCATTAGGCTAAACGTTGGAAAGGGGGTAGAGTTGGATATAACGTTAGGCTGCTACTAAAATATTACAGGTCAAAATACTGCTAGTCTGTCCGGAACTGAACTAAACTGACTGACGCAACAAACAAGGTTAAAAAATCCAACTGTATTTTTGCTAGTCATGTAAAATGTAGCGCTAGTGTGCTACTTAAGGCGAGACACTACAGGTGAATAGGGTAAAATTTTTAACAAGCAGATATCACTATGAAACTTCCCCAGTTGATTACTTACATTAATATGAGAAAAAAATGTATTACAAGTTTGCTGTAATTTAATGTTTACATATGCAAATTAGGCATTATCTAATTAAATATGCGCTAATTTGCATACATTTTAAGGCACGAAACCTGAGCATTGGATACAGCCAAGTTCAAAATTATGTTTTCATTGTGTTCAGATATTAGATGGGAAAACATTTACAGAGGGATTTATGAATATCTACTTTTGTTATCCTGTAAATCAGAAAATGATGTCACTAGCCCCAAAAAATAGCTTTTTCCATGTTTTTAGGCATAAAATGTCATGTAAGTCAGGCTAGGAATAATATATCAACAAACCCCTCTGTAGAAATCTTGAGAAATATAGTTAGGCATAACGTCTAGAATGTTTGGTGTATGTACGTGCTTCTGAAGTGGAGTTTTTGAGCTCAGAGTGTGGCGGAAACTCATTGAAAAAAACAGCCTTGAAAGACAGCCAATGAGATTCCGTTCTCAGCCTAGACTTCGCCTTTGAACTTTCGCGATTGGTTACTGATACAAAGGAAGTGTCCATATATGGATCACATAGCGTGATGCAGGAAAAACAGAGCTTGCCAGCGGTAGTACACATGTTATGTTTTGGACCACGGTCGTGAGGAGTGCATGCAAAGGTTAGAATGCTAACTTTGCTGAATTTAGGAGAAATATACAGGAAGTGAGTAGACACAATATAATGAAATAAACACCTAAATGTGTAAATCGGACATTTTTGTTGTAGTAGTGTGATAGAATACATGCTAAGGTAACATACTAGCTCAAAATCTCGAAATTGACCAGTGCATGAAAAAACGATGTTTTCACCTGCCGTGTCTCGCCTTAAGCAATATAGCACGAGTGAGAGTGGAGTTGGTCATGGATATTCCCACGGGTGTTGTTCGGCCGTGTGAATATCCATGACCAATCCCACGATCACGAGTGCAATGTTGTCGCGGAAACATTGTCTACATTGCAGAACCACTCAACTTTATTAATTTATGGTGAATAAATGTTATATTACTGTGCACAGCCTGACATGACGATGCTAGCACGTTAGCAGCGGTTAGCTAATTATGCTAACGTTAGTCTCCTCCAAGTGACAATCATATTATACACAATGCTGGCAATGCTAAGAAAAATTAGCATCCTCGTTTATCTTACTTACATTGAGCTGACTGTGTGGCTTAATCCACAGATGTGGTGAAGCACTGTT
Organism: Alosa alosa; assembly: GCF_017589495.1. Lineage (NCBI taxonomy): Eukaryota > Metazoa > Chordata > Actinopteri > Clupeiformes > Clupeidae > Alosa > Alosa alosa. The sequence continues at coordinate 28,842,307 of NC_063190.1, read as the reverse complement.
TCGTTATGGTTTGCTAAGGAGTAACCCATTGCTTGAAATAGTGGAGAGCTGGGATGAGAACATTGTGTCAAATCTTCGCATTGTATCGCGGAGTGATTTATTATTAGCTGTGCAAAGTCTGAGTTGAAATGTCCAGGGATATTCCAACTCATGGAACGTCTCTCGGCCAATCAGAAACAAATAAATAGTTCCATAGAACCCAATTGTTGTATAACTAGCACTAACCTGGCATAGTTATTGTAAAGACTGTAATGACACATTAGGACAACCTAAACATTACACAATGCAAATGGTATAAATTATGTGATTAGAAGTCATCAAATATGGTTAACCTTACCTTTCTTGCAAAAAAGACCAGGCGCGACACAAAATTACTGGATCCCGGACTGATAGATGTAACTTTAAATCCTTGCAGTGAGTGCAGTGAAGTGCAGCCTTGTAGCAGTAGGATAATGGTGCGCAGCAAATGGGATTTTTACGTGCGCAGCTTTTTGATTTAGTGTTGTCTTACACTTCCTATGTTTCATGGACTGTAACGGTAGGCTATGTGTTTATGTAGTCATTTTAATACAGAATTAACTTTGATGAAATTATAATCAGACACTTCAACCCCCCCCCCAAAGAAAAACTCGTCGGATCTGCACGATTCACACAAGTCCCCCAGACAGCCGTGAAAAAGGCGGCATCCGCCAAAAGGCGCGCTATTTGCATCCCTGTCATTAACCAACTACTATATTCATACTACATCAAATATTAACGTAACCTAACATATCTTAGTATCAATCTTCCACTAGCTAGCTAGCTAGCATTAACGTCAGTGGTTTTTGCATGGTGATTTGCACGGCTACTCGCCACAACTGCTTGTCACCTTGTATGTATTCTAAAGTTTTGAATACACCCCTCCATAGCATAATTAAGTCCCTTTTGATAGCTTCTGGAGGAAAGTAAATCCTCTTATCGATCAAAATGTCCTCAAAGCCTGTTTTCATATACTGTCAGCTGCCATTGTCCACAATGTATTTCTAATCAAGTCTGGTTTGTTTGTTTTGTTTGTTTGTTTTCACACGGTAACAATGGGGGGCGGGGCTTAGCGACAGGTCAATTCCAGTGGGATGTGTAGGTGTGTTTGTGCGTCTGTGTGCATATGTGTCTGCGTGTGCATGTGTAAGAGTGTGTGTTTGTGTGAGTGTGTGTTTGTTTGTATATCCGTGTGTGAGTGTGTGTTTGTATATCCGTGTGTGTGTGTGTGTGTGTGTACCTTCCAGCTGGTGACAACCTGCTCCATGCGTCTGGGCCTATTGGGCTGCTGGTTGAGGGGGAAGACAAGCTGCTCTGCCCTCTGCTGGAGGATGATGGTACTCTCCCAGCGCGACACCTCCTTCGAGGCCTTCTGAAAGGCCGCCTCACGTTGGATCTGCGAGGGGACGACAGAGGAGACACACACAGATAACACCCACAGCCAACCAGGCAGATGAAGACATAGCACCGATAGATAAATAGACAGGTCCGGGTTTAGCCATGAGAGGATAGGCAGCAGGAATGCGGAGCTCCCCGAAAATCTTTTCAATGACCTTGAAATAACGCGGGTCGGGGCTTATCTCCACCTAATTGTTTATCATTTGTTGCAATTATTGTTTTATATCACATTTAACTCCGATTTTTCACTGACAACATGGCTACAAGTACAAGAGCTGCTTCGTCGAAAACTCCAGCGGGAAAACTCGCCGGCATGGCAGGCACCGTTAGCTCTCCTAAAGATTCAGAGACCGTTTCTATGACCCAACTTGTCGCCGAATTCGGCAAACAACGAGCCTCCTTGAACGAGGACATCGCGATTTTAATTAAAGAAGCCATCGTCCCTCTCCAATCATCGGTGACTGCTTTAACAGAGACTGTAAGTGATTTCCAGTCACGACTGACTACCACTGAAACGTTGGCTGGGGATAACTTCGAAGCTCTGACTGTAGCAGAGAAAAAGATACAACATCTTGAGGAACAAAACGCGATGCTCCTCGACCGACTAGAGGACCTTGAAAATCGATCACGAAGGGCCAATCTGCGGATATTAAACGTCCCAGAGGACAGCGAGAAGGGACAGTCACTGGTGAACTTTGTATCTGAGATGCTATTGGAAGCCATGCCAGGCATCTTTGATAAACCGCCAGAACTGGAGCGGGCCCACCGCTCACTTGGCGATAAGCCCTCTGAGAAAGGCCCACCTCGCCCTTTCATCGTGTGCTTTCACAAATTTCAGGAAAAAGAAAAGGCTTTGAATTTTGCAAGAGCACATGACGTGCAGTTCAGAGGAATCAGCCTACGGATTTACCCTGACTTGACCAGAGCACTCGCAAAGAGACGGGCGGAGTTCAAGGATGTTAAACGGCTGCTATATCAGAAGAAGGTGTGGTTCAGGCTGCGCTACCCAGCGCAACTCCGAGTGAATTTTGGCGACAAAACATTCAACTTCTCTAACCCCAAGAGGCTCAACAGTTTTATGACAGCCAGATTGCAACGAACCAACCGCCTTTGGAGGGACATGGACAAGGTAGCCAGCAGATGGAGGAGGGTTAAGCTGAATTTTTCCCATTTATTATTAATAAAAAAGACGGAGTAGTGGACTATTAAACTTAACCAGGCCAGTGAAAGAGTAATCGGAATTATGATGTAACTCAATTAAGAGAAACTTGTTAACTTCAGCAGGTGGGGAGATGCCTACAGTACATGCGTGTTCTTATTTTGCATATGGGGGGCCGTATGGGCCAAAAAGTGTGAATGCTTTACTGGGAATTTAAGAGTAGGGGGACTGCGGTTCATCTTTGTTCTGTGGATGAACCTAGTTTTTGTTGTTTCTGGTTCTTAAATAGGGGTAATGGGGGTATGCCAAGAATGTTTAGTTTTTATTTTACTTTATCATCATTACTAGTATTAGTACGGTTTTTTCTATTTTACTAAATGCTATCTCAGGAACTACAGCTGATATCTCAACATATATGGTTATGTGGCAGACTTTGCTGATTACGTTGCGTTCTCTCACACATGATACAGCCTATATAGTCACTGGAACATAATGGAAAGTAGGAATATGTCAGGAGGGTCTGTAAGATTCATTAGTTGGAACGTCAGAGATATGAATGGGCCGGTGAAAAGAGCTAGAGTATTTACCCACTTGAAAAGACTGAATGCTGATGTAGCATTTTTGCAGGAAACTCACCTTCGTTCACAGGATCACCATTTGCTTAGAAAAACATGGGTAGGACAAGTTTATCACTCAGATTTCAACAGCCGGGTAAGAGGAGCAGCCATAGTGATACATAAGAGAGTGTTATTTACTGCTTCAAAAAAAATTTCAGACTCCCAAGGGCGCTATATTATAGTAGCAGGTCACCTTTTTCAAATGCCTGTGGTATTGGTGAGTGTGTATGCACCAAATTGGGACAACCCTGATTTTTTCAAAAAGATTTTGACCTCACTTCCTAATTTAAATACACATTCTTTAATATTTGGAGGAGATATGAACTGTGTAATAGATAGTACTTTGGACCGCTCCAACCCCAAAACAACTCCTGTGTCAAAGATGTCTATGGACTTATCCAATATTATGAACCACATTGGGTGCACTGACCCGTGGAGATTCTTTAATCCTGGAAAAAAGGAATTCTCTTGCTTTTCACATGTTCATCAAACTTACTCTAGAATAGCTTTCTGCTGTAAACACTGTACAATACTCTGCCATAGTTGAGTCTGATCATGCACCTCTCATTCTTGAAGTAAACTTTGCCCTCAATTATTCTACCAAACCAACTTGGAAACTAAATGCAGCGTTACTTTCAGATGATAACCTCTGTGAATACATATCCAAAACAATTGATGACTTTCTTTTAACTAACCAGTCAGACTCAACATCCCCATCTATACTCTGGGAGACATTGAAGGCTGTTCTAAGAGGACACATAATATCATTTATGGCCTCAAGAAGTAAACAGCGAAAACAAACAAAAGACACATTATTAAACAGTATTCAGAAGACTGACCAGCAATACTCTCTAACACCTACTCCTGAATTATACAAAGAAAAATTGAACTTGAAATCGCAATATGAATTGCTGTCTACAGAAAAAACAGAACAACATTTATTGCGATCACGTGCCTTTTTCTACGAAAATGGGGAGAAGGCAGGTCGGCTTTTGGCTCACCAATTAAAGAGTAGAACTGCATCCAAACATATTTCAACTATCAGAAAAAATCAACAAGAACTGACTATAAACCCTCAAGAAATTAACAAGACATTTAGAGATTACTATTTTAACCTATATTCTTCAGAGTATCCCCAAGACACCTCTCATATGGCAGAATTCTTAGCAAACATGGATATTCCATCAGTCCCTCAAGATGATATGGAAAATTTGGAAAAACCACTAGAAGCGAAAGAAATTAAAAGCGCAATAACTGATATGCAGAGTGGGAAAACACCGGGGCCTGATGGCTATCCGGTGGAGTTCTACAAAAAATTTGCCTCTAAACTTATTCCTTTATTGTTAAACATGTTTAAATCACTCTCTTGAACAATCATGCTTGCCACAAAGCCTCACTGAAGCCCTAATTACGGTCTTGTTGAAACCTGGTAAAGATGCTACTGAATGTGGCTCTTATCGACCAATATCTCTGCTCAACACGGATGTCAAGATACTTTCAAAAGTCTTGGCTTCCAGAATTAATACTATAATTTGTGATATAATATCAGAAGACCAAACAGGCTTTGTCAGAGGCCGCCACTCTTTTGTGAACATACGTAAACTCTTAAATATAGTACATTCACCTGCGTCCAGGGGCACACCAGAGGTGGTGTTGTCCCTGGATGCGGAGAAGGCCTTTGATAGGGTGGAATGGGGGTATCTGTTCTCAGTTTTACAGAAATTTGGCTTTGGTCCAAAGTTCATTTCTTGGGTTCAATTATTATACTCCTCTCCAAAAGCTGCTGTAATCACAAATTCACTGCGATCAGAATACTTCCCTTTAGGTAGAGGAACACGCCAAGGCTGTCCTCTCAGTCCATTGTTGTTCATCATCGCAATAGAACCATTGGCAATAAAACTCAGATCTACAACTTCAATACAAGGGATATATAGAATGGGGATGGAATTCAAAGTTTCTTTGTATGCTGATGATCTTTTAATTTATGTAGCAGACCCCCTGGTATGTACACCTGTGATTCTTAATATTCTAAACAATTTCAGTGGTTTTTCTGGATACAAAATCAATTACTCAAAAAGCATTTATTTCCCCATAAATAAGAAGGCATCATCAATCCTTGAGGCAGACTTGCCATTTTGTATTTCAAAAACAGGATTTAAGCAGAGGTGGGACCAAGTCACTGTTTGGCAAGTCACAAGTAAGTCCCAAGTCTTAGCACTCAAGTCCAAGTCAAGTCCCAAGTAAATACAGAGAAGGGCAAGTCGAGTCCAAGTCCAAGTCTCATCAAAGCCAAGTCGAGTCCAAGTCCAAGTCCCAATCTTTTTCAAGTCCTGAACAAGTCATCAGGTACTCTTCACTTAATAATGTCATTATTAGACTATCGATCATAATTTTAACACTTCCATCTAATCCACAGAATTTGTTTTTATAAATACAGATTAAAATATGTTCAATGTTTCTGTCTTGAAATCTTTTACGATATATGCACGCGCATACAATATACACATGTGCATACCTGAGTAATCTGTACAAAACGGATAGCTACATGACAAATAAAAATATTGTTTTTCCAAATTTCGGAGCCCACTGTAAGGATGAGTAATAATTTGACTGATGGCATTTCACTGCGCTAGGCCACAGATTTGCCTGCAAACAATTTATTAGGCTGTCTGCCAGTGGCGACTCATAAGGGAAGCCAAGGTCAACACTTTTATATTATTTAAAAGATAATAATGACACAGTAATTTTGTTTTAAAGTATTCATTTCTTAAGAAATACTACACATGTGATGCTGTTTATCTCATTTGTAAATGGTGCACTGTCACTTTAAGCCCATTGTGTGCCACTGTCCACACATTCTCATAATGATCTTTTTTTTACCAGCTCCATTCCTATGGCTAGTCCACAAACTCAAACATTGTTTGTGCCACATGAATAGCACAATATTAACAATGATAAGCATTATATTAAGTTGGCACAAACAGCTTTCATTCTTTTGGAAATAGATGCATGTATGACATGATGCTTGCTTGACATTTTCTGTTTGCAATTAAATGTGAATTATGAGCCTGGTAGCCAGTAGCCACCTAGCTAGCTGAGTGGAATGCGTTTCAATCGGCATATCAATGTGCTTCATGTAAACAAATTATTGAATAGGCCTACTTCAAGACTCACCATTTCCATTAAACAAAGGCAAAGACAACTCTTCATATTCTTGTCCACTTTCCAAATCACAGTGAGTGCAGCCTATGTCATAGTCACCTGGATCTCATAGTTTATAACAGTAGTGAGAACCGGATAAATCCATAATTTCCCCTAATCTCGTATTTGTTGCCTTCATGATTTCCTTTTATACGTTTCTTATATTTAAAAGAAAATATCAATCATCATCAACAATGACAAGCCAGCTGGAACCTGCCACTCGTTTTCTCTCCCTCTCGTGCGTGCTTAGATGGGGTTCTCAATTAAATGGAGTAGGCTAGCATAAGTTCAAGTTGGATCTTAATGGAGAGGACTCGAAAAGTATCATCTTTATGTAACATGCTGTTGGTGCATTTTGACATTGTAAACATTCTTTAACAAGAGTGCAAATCAGTTTGCAGTAAAGCTACTAGTTATTAGCTAAATGTTGGTCGTTTCTCTGTCTCTTGGTGCCCTACACACAGTGCGTAACGCATGTGGGGGTAGCGGCAGCACTGAACTGTGCTCTGGACTGGCCGCTTGTCTCTGCTATTTTTTTTTTTTTAGTCGCGGAGTGAAAGCATCTCTGGGGTGACTGGTCCACGATCAGGAAATTTAGTTTTTGACTCGAGACATGTCAAGTCGTCACAAGTCAAAGAGGCAAAGTCCGAGTCAAGTCTCGAGTGAATAGTATTCAAGTCCAAGTCGAGTCGCAAGTCATGCCGAAATTTATCAAGTCAAGTCTGAAGTCATTAAAATCATGACTCGAGTCTGACTCGAGTCCAAGTCATGTGACTCGAGTCCACATGTCTGGATTTAAGTATATAGGCATTAATGTGACCCCCTCTTTTTCTGACTTATTTAACGCAAACTTCTCCCCTATTTTTGAGAAATTGAAACTGGACCTTCAACGCTGGAATTCTTTATGTTTAAGCTTAGCAGGAAGAGTTAATTGTATTAAAATGAACATACTGCCTAGATTCCTATACCTATTTCAAAACTTGCCTATTTTTCTCCCCAAGTCATTTTTTCGTTCAATAAATGAGAGACTGTCACATTTTCTTTGGGAGGGAAAGATCCCTAGACTACGTAGGGCATTTCTGGAAAGGCCAAGAGCTGAGGGTGGTCTTGCTCTTCCCAACCTAATGCGCTATTATTGGGCAGCAAACCTTCAAAAAATCATTTACTGGTTTCAAGCCCCTAAAACGGGTTGGTGTGCTGCGGAAGGGAAAAGCTGCAAACAGTCACCGCTTCTTGCCCTAATCACCTCAAAACTACCTCTCTTTCCAACCCGTTTCTCCTGTAGTCCAGTGGTGGTTTCTACTTTGAGAATATGGATACAATTCAGGCAGACATTTAAGCTGACTGAAATGTCCATATACAGTCCAATCAGTGAAAATCATCTGTTTCCCCCTGCAGAATTAGATAACTCTTTCAGACAGTGGAGACACAATGGTCTAACTACTTGTAAGGATTTATTCATAGATAAAGTTTTCCCTAATTTCGCAGACTTTTCGGATAGGTTCTCTATTTCTAAATCTAATTTCTTTCGATACCTTCAAATTCGCCATTTTGTTCAAACTTTGGTTCCATCATTCCCTCAAATTCCTGAAAGGTCAGTGATGGAGGACATACTTGAAAGGCCTGTAACTTGGGGTAGTCACATTTCCAACATTTATAAAGTCATTATGTCATCTGAAAATCCAACGACAAACAATATCAAAACCACATGGCAAGCAGAACTTGGTATTGACATATCAGACATCATCTGGGATAGAGCGCAGAGTTGGATTAATGGAACCTCTCCTTGTGCACGTCTCAATCTAATTCAGTTTAAAGTGTTTCATCGGATGCATTTTAGTAAGGTGAAACTAGCCCAAATGTACAGTACCTTGGATGATACTTGTGATCGTTGCAAGATAGCCAAGGGGGATCTAGCCCACATGTTCTGGGCCTGTCCCAAACTGACTGACTACTGGACGTCAATATTTGACATTTTAAATGAAGCGTTTGGTTTGCACCTACAACCCAACCCTGCATCTGCTATATTTGGGGTAGAGGGAGCAGATGTGATGATACCTAGTAGAAAAGAGAGTGTTATAGCCTTTGCAACTCTTATAGCATGCAGAAGGATATTATTAGAATGGAAATCAGTTACTCCTCCAAAAGTTTCTGTGTGGCTGTCAGACCTTATGATGTTTTTAAAGCTGGAAAAGATAAAGTACTTTCTTAAGGGACACTCTAACAAGAAATTTCATAAAACCTGGGACCCTCTGTTGACCTATTTTGATAGGCTACAAACGCTTCCTCCTGAATAATACACAGCGCCTATGGAAAAGCAAGGTCTTACTGCTGTAATTCCTGATTGTTTATTCAATTTATTTATTCAATTTGTTTTGTTTTATTGTACAACGGTATTATCTTTATAATTTTGTTTTTATTTTTGTATAATTTATATTGTTTATGTTATTTAATTTATTATTAATTTAATTAATGTTATAATTGTTTTAATGATTATAGTTTCTTTTTCTTTGTTATTGTCTTGCTATACTCAGTGTTGAAAATGTTGGCATGATTGGTTCTATGGGTGGGAGGGATTTTATTAAGGGGACTTGTGACAATGTTTTTCAACGACTGTTAAACTCCTTTAAAAGCAAAAAAAAAAAAAAAAAAAAAAGATAAATAGACAGACAGACAGACAGATATACACAGACAAACTAACAGACAGATAAATAGATAAACATAGACAGACAGAAAAACTGGCAAATAGATGAATAGATAAATATAGACAGACAAACTAACAGACAGATATAGACAGACAAACAGATAGACAGAAATAGATAAGTATAGATAGGGTTGCAAAGGGGCGGAAAATTTCTGGAAACTTTCCGGAAACTTACCATGGGAAGTTAAGCTGGGGAATTTTGGAAATATTCCAAATTGGAAACCATCATGGAATTAAAGGAAATTATGGGAATTTACGGGAATTTTGGGTAATTCATACAAACTGTTTCATATACAAACATTAACATTTTGTTTCGTAATAAGCAACATGATTTGTATGTTCGTATTTTTGCTTAGCCTAACATACAAAGCTAGCTAGCATGCTGCGGGAATCCCATTCTCTGCCTATGGTTTACTAGAGTGCTAAACTAGCAACACTGAACTGCCCAAGATACACCACACCACTCAACAACAAAATCTGATTGGTTGGAACATTTTTCCCCCATGCATATAAACGCACCTTAGGTTTCTTTTATGTCTAGCAGCCTATGCCGATTGCTGTGTGCATGTAGAGTTTCGAGTTTCAGTAGAAATTCGACTTAAATTGCATTAAATCAGGTTGTTTTAACTAATATTAGACTGCAAGATAGGGTTTTGAACAATACATTTAAGTTCCCTGTTATAGACTAACTTGCCATATTAAAAATTCCCAGTTTATTCCCATTAATTCCCGTTTATTCCCGTTAATTCCCATGGAAAGTTTCCAACTTGGAAAATTCCCGGAATTTTGCAACCCTAAGTATAGACAGTCAGAAAAAATGACAGACAGACAATAACTACCTTTTCTGTCTGCTGGTGGCTCAGGGGGAGTTCTAGAGTAGCATGAAGTTTCTCCAGGTTCTTCAGCTGTTTCTGAGTTTTTGTCAGGCTTCCATCAGTTCTAGATGCTTCTGTAGCAGAACTGAGCAGATCGGAGAGAACCACCTTCTCCCCAGCGCCTAACAGGGAAGGGTTGCACAGGTCATAATTTACTCATCTCAACAAACTACAGGTCAAGATTAACAAGAGCTACAATTACAGTCAAATGTCACAATTAAGACAATTAAATCTAACATTGGGTACAATATTGCATGTTGATATGACTGTTAGTGTTAATAATGTCAGTGTCGCCTTGTCTTGGTCATGGAAAAAAGGTTGATGAACATGGTTCGTGCTATCTGACGAAATAACAAAAACAGCATCTAAACAGCATCAATTTGCCTATAGGTGAACTTGGACCAGTTTTCGAAGGTACTTGGCAGGTAGGCTGTTCTTTGGTGGATTTAGAGTCGATTTAGTCATGTGATTCCTGGTCGCTTTAAAGCCAGTTTAGTCATGTGATTTCTTTTCGCTTTAGGGTCAGTTTAGTCATGTGATTCATGGTGGATACGCTAGTTTCTTCCCGTTCTCTGACACACTTACTCATTCTCTGTTCTAATGATATTTAACAAGTCAAAAGTATTCATGTTATGCTTTTAGACAGCATCCTCACTTTACAGCACTGTCACATGCCAAACCTTCCCTCCCCACATCCCCTTAAATCAGCCCAATGAAGGGTTCAAGTGAAAATAGAAAAGAGAAGAGATGTCTCCCTGCGCCCACCTTCGGCGTTCACGGCAAACTCGGACACCTGCAGGCTGGCCTCTGACCTCTCCGCCAACTTCTTCCTGAAAGCAACAAACAAAAACACTTTTCATTGTTCCGCCGAAGTGTTTGTGAAATATTATTACCTGAAATGTAATGGCTTCAATTTTGTCATTTAATAGGCTAATCTTGACTTCGTAGACTAGCACACAGTTGATTTGACATTCATGAGCGATCTACAACACATGAACCGTTTTTAAATCATTAGTAGTCTGGATTAGGCCATCTTAATTGGCTTGCATTAGACTTAATGTAGCCCACTGGCCTATGGTTACCGTCACTGAACAGGCTCCTAAATGTACATGACACTTTATCTTTCATTAAAGAGTATAACTAACTAGTATGACACTTTATCTTTCATTAAAGAGTATAACTAAGAATTCTAAAGTCTCTAGAACAACAGAAATTATCAAGGTAATAAGCTATGCCTGTAAAAGCTTCATGTGGTAAACAAACCTGAGAACTTGCATTAAAGCCTGTACTGTTGTACAGTCATGCTAATCATTGCATCACCATACAATGCAGATACAGTTGTGCTCATAAGTTTACATACCCTGTACATACACATGCTAAAATTGACTAAAAAGAGGAATAAAAAAATCATCTTTTGGAAATTGATCGTAATGCCTTAATTTAAGAAATTAGGAAAAAAACCTTTAAGAACACCAATTTTCTTTGTGAATGAATAATGTATCGTAAATAAATAAATGTTCTTCCTTTAAATACAGGGGCTTATAAGTATACATACTATGTTGAATTCCCATAGAGGCAGGCAGATTTTTATAAGGCCAGTTATTTCATGGATCTAGGATACTATGCATCCTGATAAAGTTTCCTTTGGAATTAAAATAGCCCCACATAATCACATGCCCTTCACCATATCTAGAGATTGATGTAACCCACAGTTCAAATAGAACCGTAAATAACTTTAGTGATATAAATAATATAAATATTTATATGAATAAATAGCAATACATGCTCAAATAGAACCATAAATAAACTTAGTGATATAAATATAATATAAATATTTATATGAATAAAGAGCAATAAATATATAAATAAGACATTAAGTTATTTATGTATACATTTATTAGAACCCACAAAACGTTTTAAAATATTGTTTTTGTAATAGTTTCAATGCTTTCAATGATGTTTGAACCATCCATTTAATTTAATATCACTGCCCCTTTAAGACCCTGTCCCAGCTAGACTATGCACGAGCTAGTTTTGAACACAAACAGCAGACGCTAACGGAAAATCAATACGATAGACACAGAAATCCAGACACCTTGAATTAAGTTCCAAGTAAATCTCTAATAAATCTCTAATATTGTTCATCAAGAATCAACTCAGTAACATCTTAGCGGTGGTTTTGAAGACAGTTTTGGCCAGGTTTTTTTTTTTTTGCTTGACGACGGATCGGACCCTTGATGATTCAGCGTATTGCGAGACAGCATACGAACTGAGATATTTCAAGTGGACACTAGATGGCGAGCCTACCCAAGGAAATCTAACGGCAAGGACTGAAACACCGCATTCGTAAACGGTTTGACCTGAACAAATTGAACTGAGCTATTCTTTTATTCACACTGGATATTGACTGACCTTTTGAACAAATCAAATTGGACGGATCCACTGAACTGAAATTATTTCAAGTGTTGCAACACAGTTATTTAAAGATACTGAATAGATTGTCAATGGGTGAATGTATGAATGTGGATTGGTTAATGTGTTGTATTTTTTCTTTTATGTTTTCCTGTTAAAGTGAAACTGAAAAGTGAAGCAATTGCACAAAGAAACATTTAAAATATTTCCATTATACCTTAAAGAAAGAGTTAGATTCTGTAAAGTGAAACAATCACACTAACTTAAGGACACTAAAAATACTTACCTGTTACCCTAAAGAAAGAAGAGTTATAACTCAAAAGAAAACTAGAAACAAATAGCTCAAAAATAGCTAAAGCAACTGTTCTAAAAAGCTATTTAGAATTGAAAAGACCGGTCTAAAAAGAAAAACTAACCAGAATAAACCCATATTTAAACCCATTTAAACTTACTTAAACAAGAAAAGATTAAACTTAAAGGATTTGAAAGTATTTATTACACATCTCTTACTGTAAATATTTATTGACTTATATCTCGTACTGTAAATATTTATTGATCTATTTATTGACCTACATCTTGTACTGTAATTATTTATTGATCCATTTATTGACCTACATCTTGTACTGTAAATATTTATTGATATATTCTTTGATAAGCTAATATTCATTGAACCATTTATATTGATATTATTGAATTCTATCTACCCTACTAACTGACCTATTTTATTCTTGTTCAGTAAACTGCAGACTTATTTATATAAACGTTCATGTCTCATCTCTATAATATACACCACTCAACGAACCTAGAACTGGTCTAGTAGCGTAATTATTATGGTCACAGTGACACAAGTGCTACATTGGCATGGTTTCATTTCAGTTAGCCTAATAGCTGATTTGATTTGCATTGAGAGATGATCTTATGGAAAGTACCCCATGCCAATCGTGAGATATATGGTGAGGGGTATGTGACCGTCTTTTTGGAGTAATGCATAACACTATGCTATGATATAAACCAGACAGTGTAGAGGTGGTTGCCATGGCGAGCACTCACCTCCTCTTGCCACCCAGGGAACTGATGGCCTCCAGGAGTTTGGTATGTTTGCGCTCGTCACCGCTGGCATCCTGTGGACAAACAAACACCCCGGTTACCACACTAAGCACCAGGTCACAACACACAAAACGTAAACATGTATCTATCTGTGTGTCCTCCACTAGCTGTTAGCAATTCTAACATTTCAGAGAAGAAAAAAAAGAGTAAAAAGTATACACTGAGTGACCACTAATAAAGGGGGGGGGGGGGGGTGTAGCAGAAATGAAGGCACTGTGTCAAAAAGTTGTTGTTGACATTACATGCAATAGCAGCCTAATAACAGTGATATCTGCACAACTCTCTCATTTTGTGTTTTCTTCCTTCTGACAATAGTAATGTTTCTTCTGTTGTATTATGATAAAAGCAATTTATATACATTTTATGTGCCCCCAGAGTCCAAGAATCACACCTGTTCTGTGAAGACCTGCCCGTACTCTGTCTCTGGTAGCTCTGATCCTGACTGATTAATGCAGTGCTACAAAAAACGTTGGGTGCACCTTAATTATGTGCCGTGCATCTAAATGAAAAAGTTAGGCGCACCAGTGCAACCAATGTAAAATGTTAAAATGTAACCCTCTGACCTTGGGTTATATTTAGATTTATTTATTTAGCAGATGCTTTATCCAAAGCCACTTACATTATGCCAATTATATAACACGGGCATTGTTACATTGTCCCCAGAGTGACTCGGGGTTAAGTGCCTTGCTTAGGGGCACGGCAGTGGAAGCCGGGAATTGAACCCACAACTTTTCTGCCTACTGCATGCTAGCCCAGCTCCTTAACCACTACGCTACCACCACCCCAGGGATTAACCCTAACTCTCTGACCAACCAACCACCCATATGGCAGAACGCACTACCAGTTCCCAGGGCAGAGGCGTCCCTCTCTCTTCAAAACCCTCTTGACGACACAGCTCTTCCATGAGTACCTCCTCTCCTAACACCACTAAGCAACCAAACACAGTTATCTTGACATTCTTCTCTATCCTGTTTCTTATTCACACTGTACCTTGATTGTTTTCAAGGTACACTGTTTGGACAAAAGTGTCAGCCAAATGACACACCTGACAACGGCAGACCCACACAACCAGAGCAAAGACCTCAGACACACAAATGTAAAAAAAAACAAAAAAACAACCTCATAGGCTGATGCTTTCACTTTTTTTATACACAGACGTGTCTTTCTATTTCACTGGTCTCTGCACACCCTCAAACACACCACAATACCTCTACTGCCCACGTTGACACTAAACTATACTCGTCAAACCCTCCAATTTTTCTTTAAACTCTTGGTTATGACTGGTTTCTGCTAGAAATCAAATCCCGTTTAACGAGAGCAAGGGAGAGAGCCAGTCAGTAGTGATGGCGAGATGAAGCTTCTTGAAACCTTGAAGCTTTCCAGCTAAATGTGTTAAAGGGACACCAGGCAACGTTTTTGTGTTAATTAATCATCTTCGTAAGTCGGTATATGGTTAAATGACTCATTACGGGGCGAATGAAGGCTCTCTCGCCCGCCCCTACTGCCTGTAGAAAGAATATCCCACTTGCAAGTTCGGTATATCCTACCCGCCGACCGATGCATGATCAGTTTACAGCACAGAAGCAGGCTAACGAAACGCTAGAGATTGTTGCAAACATGTGTATAATGGCAAAGCCGGCGAAGAAGCAGCGAAAACCCTTGACGGAAGACGCAAAGAAAAGGAAAAGAGCTTCAGACCGAGCGAGGGGGAGTTTCGTAGAGAAAAAGCATCCGGCTTGTAGCCTAGAAATCTAGACGCGCCCCTAGCGGCAGCAAATTAAATTTGCTGCCAGGGCTAGTCTAGCAACTCTCCGTTGGCTTGTGAGCTCCAGAAATCGAAACTTAATCAGGCATTGAAATCGTGTATAGAGTCGTTTGGTGGGCTTAACATAACGATTGATGGCAGAGTTGCAACGGTTTGGCTTGAATTCCCTGCTACTTGAAAACAAATATCCTATTGCGTCCAGAGGGAATTTGAAATACAACTGATTATCCCGCCCCTCGGACTGAGCACTGCGAACGGTGAGTGCCCAGACCCTACATTTTAATGTGGGTCTGGCTCGCCAGGCTATCAGGCTTGCCTGGTGTCCCTTTAAAAAGTGGTTCATTTCTCGAGGCTTCGAATGCACCCTAGGACACCTACTGGTCAATAAAATTACAACACTAATACAAATTCCAAACACAAGAGCAATACAAAAAGCGCCATTTAGTCTGCAAATGCTTGATACATTCATAAGTACAGGCATTGGGGAATACAAGCGATTCCCGTATTGAAATATTTCCTCTCTTTGTAGCCTAACAAAGTAGTAGCTATAGACCTCTCCAGAATAAGTCCCGCCTCCTAACTTCCGTATCCATCCAACCTTCGGTTGTCAAATGTCTATGGGAAATAACATGGCGTTTTGAAAGATCGTACCTGTCAAACTCTGTAGGTGACAAAGTAGAAAAAGCTGCTGGGCAGATTGGCCTACACACTTCTGCCATCTAGTTTCCACTGGATTTTTTTCATTTTCGGTGCCGTTTAAGTAGTATAGTCTATAGTATACTACTTAAACGGCACCGACAATAAAAAAGATCCAGTGGAAACTAGATGGCAGAAGTGTGTAGGCCAATATGCCCACCAGCTTTTTCAACTTCGCTACCCACAGATGTTTTACCGGTATGATACCACGCCGGGAAGTTGGATGGATACGGAAGTTACGGAGGCGGGACTTATTCTGGAGAGGTCAATAGGCGATCTGTGAAAATTCATGAAAATCGAGATAAGGATCGAACTCAGGTTGCGAGATCCCTAACCTAACGCCTTGCCCAGTGCCCCAAAGAGCAACTTACTTACAGTGAAATATTTAGTTGTAACAAATGAAGTAGAAGGTGATCCGCGAAAATATATTATCTCGAGGTAGTAAGGATCGAACCCATGTCGCACGATGTCTAGTCCAACCCCTTACCCAGTGTCCTATCCTACAATCAGCCTTCTTTCAGAGAAAAAAATCTATATTAAATTGTAGGTCAACGTTGGGTAAAATGACACAGAAAAGAGCAAAGTGCTTTTGTAACTGAGTGTGTTTGAAGAATAGAGGGCAGTGAAAGTGCTTTGGTAACTGGGTAGTATTTTAAATTAATCTCAAAGTCAGCTTTATCAGATAATCTACAACCAACCAACAACTGACAACTACCCGCGAGTAGACTACGTATTCGAGTATGGGGCTTCTTAATAGTCGAAGCGTCCTGCCTAAAGTGAACCACAACTCGAAGCAGTGGAGCCAAACGAGGCCTCGAACGTCACGCCTGACGTCAAATTACCAATACAACTCAAGCCAGGGATACAGGGCTTTCCTGGGAATGGCTTGACGTTCTCGACACACGCTTCTGAGCCTCGGTATCAACCGTAACATCACTACCAGTCAGACTGACTGACAGCCAGTTAGGTATGCAAGTTAAATAAAGACATTTCCTAACTTACCTCATCCTCACTTGCACTGATGATATTCTCGTTGTCTGGGAGGAAATCTTCGTCGCTTTCCAATTCTTCGTCCATCGTCCTACTAGTGGTGGTTTTGCTGGAAAAAGATGAATAAAATATTTGGCGTAATCCCCAAAACAGCCAGATCTAGCCCACAACAGCAATTGCCAGAAATAATGGTATTCTGGCTAATTTTCCATAACAATTGGTATCGTTAACAATGTAATTATCTAAATACCATATTTACAATATCTTTAAGTCTCAAACCTAGGCAAGTCGAATTTTACGGATTTCTTCTTGTCTTTGACCATGGTAGAACACGTGTGCAAGTAAACTTCACAACTGTAGCACCTCTTCCGATCACTGTCCTCTCTGATTTGAATGTGGTTGCGGAGAAATTAACACCCTAAGTCCAAGGGTTCTTTAAGTTCATTCCTTTCAAGGTTATAAACTTTAACATGTATTCATTCAGTTGACTACACGAAGCACCGACGCTGCCATGCTGTGTTTTCCTCTAGTTCCGGCGTGAAATTATGACGTTGCAAACTAAACCGGAAGTTATATATTTCGACTGCTGTTGACTGCTGTGTTATGGGCAACAACGACCCAACCTGTAAGAAATCAAAAGGACATAAGTACTCGTTCATTTAACTTTTGACCTATAACCTATGTTGAATTTATACAAACTACAATCAAATCTGAGATTTGTCAACGACAATCAGGTGAAAGAGACAAATTTAGCCGTCTAGCTCCATTGACTCCCATTCATTCTGCACTCATGGCGATTACACCCAGTGGAACTCTGGTGGAACTGCAACCAAAATTCGGTACAATGCACTCCGTAGACGGGCTCTGTTACTGGTTAGAAATCCTGTCCGACTTCTGTCAACCGGGGAGGGACTTACCACCGTGTCACCATGTCACATGACCTTAAAATATCGCGGGAGTCAGACAGATCTTGCGGTTGCCAGAGCCCGTTTACGGAGAGCCGGATCACTCCCTATTAACTCCATTGTACCTGCAATCTGTTGCAGTTCCGCTAGGGGCGATCACGAATAAGTGCAAAAACAATGGGGGTCTATGGAGCTAGACGGCTAAATTTGTCTCTTTCACCTGGTTGTCGTTGAAAAATCGAAGATTTGATTGTGGTTTCTGCAAGCTCACTATGGATTATAGGTCAAAGTTGAATGAACAGTACTTTCGATTTCTTACAGGTTGAGTCGTTGTTACCCATTAACATTAAGTTTTCTGCTAATGAATGGCGTCATTGACGATTTGAAAGGCTTTTTTAGAACAAATAAGTGACTCAAAAAATATAATACTCAGCGGTGTGTATTTTCTCTGTCCCCTCTTGTAGCTCTTGTATTTTTTGAGTCACTTATTTGTTCTAAAAAGTCTTTCAAATGTGTCAATGACGTCATTCATTAGCAGAAAGCTAGTGTGTTGTGGGCCATGGAGGTATATAACTGGAGAGAGTGACTAAGTCCCGCCCATCTAATCTTCGCGCTCACCTGTGGAGTTACCATCCAAATGAGGCAGCGGTGTCAGAGGCACAGTAGACGGTCAGAGCATCGCCAGGCGTCCAACATTGTATGATTGCATACTTTCCGTAAATCCTAAATTATGTCCGGGGTCTGCTATTTACTTACGCTGCAAAGTACAGGTATTTATTTGAGGTAGGCTTATTCGAGGCAGACCTTTATTTCTTACATTGTATGTTATTGAGACATGCGTTTTGTTTGGAGCGGCATACCAGGCTATCAAACACAGACGATTTTTGATTTTGGTATGGGATTTAATTTACTTTTTGACTTTTATTATATAGTTAAATGTTGAGACTAATGGGCATTTAAATCTAGAGGGTATTTGATGATCACTGTAAAGTTTCGTGTAGTTGAAAAAGTGTTGGAATTTCCAGCTGTTTATTGCGAGACAAGGCCTTTCCTTCATTCATTGAACGTGTGCTATGCTCTAATGGAAACCTTAGTGCATAGTGAAGTAGCCTAAATTGAGTTTTTTTTTAAATTATGCATGGTTTACTTTTTATTAAATTCGTAGGCTGGAATGCCTCACGGCAATAATTGTGTTTAAATGTAGTAGCCTAGTGCTTCAGCCTCTGGCAAGCTCCAAAGGGGGCGGCTATAGGTTGAGAGCAACGTGTTGGAGACCCATGGTGTAACGAGACAAGGTCTTTATGCAGCTGTTGTGTAATTTATTGTCTTTAATCATGTTTAGGTTATGTTTGTTGGGACAAACAACAACTAAAACAAGATCAATACAATTTTCTTTATTTGTCATATGATGGATAAACAACCATAATATGTACGCGTCTTCTCATAGGCTCCTCAAGAAATACGCACTGAATAACGTTTGGCTGTAGCCACCGGATAGGTAACCGCCCACCAACATGTACGCGCATGAGAGCTTGTGCCCAACACAGATTTTCGTGCATGGAGCTGGTTCCAAATGCTCCATGCAGCACCATATTTGAAAATGCCGTATGCCAACATGCCGAAGATAATCTGCACGCTCTTGACCCCCTGGTTGTGGGCAACAACGACCCAACCTGTAAAAAAATCGAAAGGACGTGACTACTCGTTCATTCAACTTTTGACCTATAATCCATATTGAGCTTGCAGAAACCACAATCAAATCTTCAATTTCTCAACGACAACCAGGTGAAAGAGACAAATTTAGCCGTCTAGCTCCATAGACCCCCATTGTTTTTGCACTTATTCGTGATCACGCCTAGCAGAACTGCAACAGATTGCAGGTACAATGGAGTTAATAGGGAGTGATCCGGCTCTCCGTAAACGGGCTCTGCCTTCCACGATCTGCACGAGCTGAAACACGCCCTCATGACGTCAGTTCAAAGACATGATAGGGCCATTTGGGAGGAATCTCCTCATGACGATTTTGACGGGTGTCTCATGCTGCTTCCTTATGTTGGAATATGCGAAAATGAACAGAAATTGAAGGGATACCTTCTTATATGGGATTTCTGCAACAATGGTAGGCTTGCCTACTGAAAACGTTTGGATATTCTGTTATTTTCTGCTGTTGGCTAAATAGATACACACATATAGGGAAAACACTTGATATTAAATTTATGTGCTACAATGCAGGCCTGTTAACTGTATGACAGTGGTTTTTATTTAAACTACATCATAAGAATTTATTTCGTCAGTCATCATGCTCATTTTAATGAGTAAGAATGAAAGTTCTGCTGTATTTATTGCAAATAAAATTCTGCGATATCTCCTGCGAGTCACGTCAGGCAGACTGTAGCCTGTCTGTCCGGGATGAGCTGCCCTCTGTTGTAGCTCCTCCCGGCTAGCCTCTGAAGATCACGTTT